>NC_136595.1:397500-475000 GCF_910589615.1 Taurulus bubalis
GAGAAGCAGGCCCTGGAGATGAAGCTCCAGAAGACGGACGAGGATCTGTCCCGGCAGCTGAGTTACGCCCAACAGGTCTGCTTTCCTGTGCTTCAGGAGGTCCACACCCTGCAGCGCATTAGTACAGTCAAACATATTTCAAGTCTTCTCTACTTCTGTCAGCAAACATTGCTCACCTTTTACACATTATGGACACTATTTAACATGTAATGTCAGCCTGCTGGTTTAGCTCTTCAACATGCACATGGCCATGTCTCCAGGAAACCTTGTCCAGTCTTTCTTTACAGGCCAGTCTGATTTGAGTCATGCCACTGCAAACATGTCAGAAGGAACCAACCCTGGAACCGTTTATCCACCAAAACGAGCCACAATTCAGCCTGTGACCAGAATGACAATAGGTGTCATGTGACCAGAATGACAATAGGTGTCATGTGACCAGAATGACAATAGGTGTCATGTGACCAGAATGACAATAGGTGTCATGTGACCAGAATGACAATGGGTGGCATGTGTATGAATGAACAACATACAACACATTGAATGCATATGACAGAAATGATTCATATGAGTCGTAACGGCAGTAGTAGCACTAATAATAGCAGAATAATTAAAGGGTTGGCTATTAATAATTACAGCAGCAGTAGATATAATAAAAGCAGTAATATCAATGTAACTGAGAGTAGTAGCCCCGTCCACGACTTCCTATGAGGCAGGACGGCCCCGTCACTAGCAGCCGAGTGGGACAATGTGAAGCACCTTCTTGTCTCTGTTTTGGTAGAAAAACGTGGTACAAGTATCGTCCATTTATGGGAGTGAAACACTTTCATTCATAAGATGTATTTCTCTCACAGACGCTGTCTGAGAAGACCAAAGAGTTGGACAAACTGCGTTCAGAGTGGACCGGTCAGACCAGCTCTCTGTCCAGCCGTCATTGTCAGGAGTTACAATCGGAGAGGGAGAAGTCTGTAGAGGTAAGGCTCGTCTGCACGCACCATGTGCATCGTCATTAGAGTTCCAGCAGCATCGTCATTAGAGTTCCAGCAGCATCGTCATTAGAGTTCAGCAGCATCGTCATTGACCGATTTTCAGTCAAAATATGCAATTTGGAGGTTAGCACTAGTTTTCTATCCGCCAACACTTGATAATTCAGTGTGGCTTAGCCAGCAAGGGCTCATAGAAATATTGTGATTAATAACAATAGTTCTATCAACATTCTATTGTAAGAGGTGTTGTGTGTCTTCAGTCCCAAAGTCTGCATCAGGGTGTGTAAGAGGTGTTGTGTGTCTTCAGTCCCAGAGTCTGCATCAGGGTGTGTAAGAGGTGTTGTGTGTCTTCAGTCCCAAAGTCTGCATCAGGGTGTGTAAGAGGTGTTGTGTGTCTTCAGTCCCAAAGCAGACTTCAGCAGCAGATGGAGCTGCTCCGCCAGGAGCTGGAGACTTCTCACAAGAGGAGCAGCCAGCAGCTCCACAGCCGGCTGACGGAGCTGGAGGCCTCCTGCAGAGAGCTGACCGAGAGGAAATACAAGAACGAGTCCGTCATCAGAGACCTGAAAACTAAGCTCGTGGGTGCAGAGGAGGTAAGTGTGAACCGTTTATCTTTGGCCTCCTAAACGAGCAGCAACACTTGGGGCTCTGTTCCGTGGTTAGTTATTAGTCCCCCTCTGTCGACGATGCAGATTATTTGAAGAGGTCCTTGACGAAGGGACTATTGTTGTGTGTAGGAGTGCCAGCGCTCCAAGCAGCAGATCCTGTCTCTCCGGAGGGAGAACGGCTGTCTGGACTCAGAGGTCCATGACAAGGAGCGCTCGGTGAGCCAGCTGCAGATGAGAGTGGCTGTTCTGGAGCAGGAGGGCAGAGAGAAGGAGCAGCTGGTGCACCGCTCCAAAGAGCTGCTGGAGGCCACGCAGCAGCAGAAGGTAAGGCAACGCGGGTTTTTACTCTGCATCACCTGAAGCGTTAAGTAACCCTGAGACGCAATAGCACACAGACACCGTTTGGTTCTGAGGGCCAAGTTTAGTCCCTCTAGTCCCTCTGTGTGAGTTAGGCTGGAGTCGCTGTGTGAGTTAGGCTGGAGTCACTGTGTGAGTTAGGCTGGAGTCACTTGAATGCCCATTTGATCATCAAATCTATATCGACTGATATTCTACTCATCCTTCAACCAATGGATTGGTCAACGCTACTCTAGATTAAATTAATTAATTAAAACGGACTTAGATGACAGACTCAAAGCAGGTGGGCAAAACAGTCCAGCTGCCCTCTCTCCGAGCTAGCTTAGTTTAGCTTAGCTTAGCTTCCGTCTCGGCTCCCGCCCAGTCCCCCCATAGCTCACATGTCGAAGTGTCCCTGAGCAAGACACCCAACCCTTAACTGCTCCCCAAATGCAGAGAAGAATTTCCCCAAGGGGGTTAATAAAGTGCATGTATCTTTCTTTCTTGATTTATAAAAAAAATAATATTTTGTCCAATAATTTATTTTCATTGCTATATATATTTAAAAAAACATTTTAACCTCTAGGTTTTTCGTTTTCTAGGAATCAATGGAAGAAAATGCTGAAAGTAAAGATCTTCAGATGAAAAAGCTGGAGTCGACGGTGAAGTCTCTGTCTGAGGAGCTGATAAAGGTTTGTTGTGTTGAACATGAAGACCGTCTCCCCGGGGCCAAGCGGCTCTGTGGCCGCCTCCATAGATTTGGTTTCCCATTCTAAAGCAAGGTTATTTATCTTAACCGCAGTGATATGAATGGGTGAATATCCGGTCCAGTGCCTGACTTCCTCCTCTTCCTTTTGCATGCAGGCCAACGGCATCATTAAGAAGCTGCAGGGAGAGGTTCGAGGCCTCGTGGGAAAGATCAAAGTGAAGAACACAGTGACGGTGTCCCAGGAGAAGCTCCTCCAGGACACGTCAGGGAGGCTGGAGGGCGCAGAAAAGGCTCTGCAGAGCAGTCAGCAGCAGCTCTCCTCCCGGGACGAGCAGGTGCGTCTCACCATGTCATCAGCTAACCTCCACATCGGTGCACCTCTAGTATCTCATCCTCATGATCTGGGTCGCATCGCCGTTCACGGACAGAAGCTTTAATGTGAACTGGTTTGTCTCCAGGTTTCAAAACTGAAGGACCAGTTGGAGACGACGGTGCAGAAGCTGAATGAAAGCAGAGAGGTGTTGAAAACGAATGAGAACGGTGAGGAAGCTTCAACTGAGAGGTCTGGGTTCCATCAGAATAATGTTTACGTTTTAAACTTTAGTTAAAGGACCCATCCGTTATTCCCTCTGTGGAAAGACACCAGGATGCACTCACCTGACTCCCAGCATTCAGGGACAATTATCAACACACACATTTAGGTTTGATTCCCAATTCATCAGTAGAGTGACGCAACACTGCAGGTCCTCACTGCTTCTGACATTAGAGCTCCCACTGATGACGCATCAAAGTCATCCTAATACTTCAAAGGTCATCTTCTGTGCTGTTGCTCTCTCACTAGTTATAAACTGGCTGAACAAGCAGCTCAATGAGAAGCAGCTCTCCAGGAAGCCACCGTCTCCTGAACCTCTGGACCGGCCGTCCTTTTTGTCCAGCGCAGCCGGACTGAAGGTACGCTGTCACCTTAATGCTGCACGCTTCACTTAGCAACACACTTAATGCTGCACGCTTCACTTAGCAACACACTTAATGCTGCACGCTTCACTTAGCAACACACTTAATGCTGCACGCTTCACTTAGCAACACACTTAATGCTGCACGCTTCACTTAGCAACACACTTAATGCTGCACGCTTCACTTAGCAACACACTTAATGCTGCACGCTTCACTTAGCAACACACTTAATGCTGCACGCTTCACTTAGCAACACACTTAATGCTGCACGCTTCACTTAGCAAGACACTTAATGCTGCGCGCTTCACTTAGCAACACACTTAATGCTGCGCGCTTCACTTAGCAACACACTTAATGCTGCGCGCTTCACTTAGCAACACACTTAATGCTGCGCGCTTCACTTAGCAACACACTTAATGCTGCGCGCTTCACTTAGCAACACACTTAATGCTGCGCGCTTCACTTAGCAACACACCTTAATGCTGCGCGCTTCACTTAGCAACACACCTTAATGCTGCGCGCTTCACTTAGCAACACACCTTAATGCTGCATGCTTCACTTAGCAACACACCTTAATGCTACGCTTCATTTAGCAACACACTTAATGCTGCACGCTTCACTTAGCAACACATCTTAATGCTATGCTTCATTTAGCAATACAATTAATGCTGCACCTTTCCCTCAGGCAGGGAGAAGTGATCAGCAAACCATCCGGCATACGTGAGTACATCCTTCCTTTCTGTACACTCTGCATACACTGCAATACGTTCAGTCTTTACATTTCCTTATTCAAGCCTTACATGAGAATTGGCTTCAAAGTCGGCTCCGTGTTTCATCCTCCTGTGGGGCGTTTGGTTGAAGTTCTGTTCTTGTCGTCCTCAGGGGAGACTCTGCAGGTCTAGATTCTAAGTACTTTGAGAGGAGAGACGACAGCATCCCAGTCTACGGTCTGTCCTCTAATGTGTTGCACAAAGGTAACCGCTGACATGGCATCGTGTCTTCCATTAGCGCTGCAACCCCCCAATGCTAATTTGGAAGTAATTCGATTGATGCGTCCATTTCCTTATTTTTCTTTGTAGACTTCCCTCCACGAACAAAACCCTCTGTAGCATCTGCTTACTTCTCTGCATGAAGAGGAAGCAGCGGCCTCATGACATCACGCAGAAGTTCAGGTGGAAGCGACACCATCACAGGCTCTGTACCTGAAGGCCTCTGTAACTGAAGGCCTCTGTACCTGAAGGCCTCTCCCTGACTTGCTGTGTTGGACTCACAGCTTAAGGAGCTTCTGATGTGTGGACACAGTAAATGCTGCGACGCCTTTCTGAACGCTGGATTCCAGTGATCATGGAGAATGTAGTCTTTAAATTCAAGTACACTCTTTTTCCTAAAACAGTATATGAAGGCTGCCATCTTTTTTGTGTTAATATTGTGTTTTGTTTGCTGTTGTATTTAATAAAAAGTGTTTCCATCCTTATTGCTGCTCACGTGAATTCTAGGGTATCAAGTGTTTTAAAGTCTACATTTTTAATTAATTTCATCTCACTTCAAATATTTAATGATGAAAGTGGTCACCTGAGCATCAAACGTCAATTCAGAGTCACCAGGTTGCTTCATGCCCAACATTATTAGATAAAGCGCCCAGACTTGAGGAGCGATCAGCGGGGGAAATTATAACTACTTCACATTCGGAGTCATTTAGTTCCAGGAAATGTTTGGACATCCAATTTCTAATGTCGGCACAGTGCTGAAACCAGACCTGATCGGATGCACACCTTGATGTCATCTGCGTAGCAATGAAGCTCCGTATTATGTTCACGTATGATGTGTCCTAGTGGTAACATGTATACGGTAAACAGGAGGGGACCTAAGATGGACCCTGAAGGGAAGAGAAGCAGAAGAAGAGGCATCTCCATGCATTACAGAAAAGGACCTGTTCGACAGATAAGACCTCAACCAGTCCAGCGTCACTGGACACTAGATAGTTCATAGTACCATATTACCCCACTAGAGAGCTTATAGTACCATATTACCCCACTAGCGAGCTTATAGTACCATATTACCCCACTAGAGAGCTTATAGTACCATATTACCCCACTAGAGAGCTTATAGTACCATATTACCCCACTAGAGAACTCATAGTACCATATTACCCCACTAGAGAGCTTATAGTACCATATTACCCCACTAGAGAACTCATAGTACCATATTACCCCACTAGAAAGCTTATAGTACCATATTACCCCACTAGAGAGCTTATAGTACCATATTACCCCACTAGAGAACTTATAGTACCATATTACCCCACTAGAGAGCTTATAGTACCATATTACCCCACTAGAAAGCTTTTGAGTGGCTCAGTGATCCTGGGAGCTATGTTGTCCAGGGCATCAGCCCCTGGTAGGGTCTCCTAAGGCAAACAGGTCTCGGGGGAGAGCCCAGACTAAGAGCGGTTCAAAAAACCCTGATGATTTACGGCCCACGATTTTGAAGTTACCTCGCCCGGACAAGGGAAACCGGTGCACCCTCCCGGAGCCAGGGAGGGGAGCTTGACGGCGAGCGTCTGGTGGCCGGGCTTTCACCCATGGGGCCCGGTCGGGCTCAGCCCGAAAAAAGATCATGGACCAGCAACCCTGTGGACTCACCACCCGCAGGGGGAAGCATCGGGGTCGGGTGCTATGCAGACCGGGCGGCAGGCCAAGCAGGAGACCTGGGCGAGCCGATCGCCTTCAGCGTAGACTAGCTCTAGGGACGTGGAACGTCACCTCGCTAGCGGGGAAAGAGCCAGAGCTGGTGCAGGAGGTGGAGCGGTACCAGCTAGATTTAGTTGGGCTCACCTCCACGCACAGCATGGGCTCTGGAACCAAGCTCCTGGAGAAGGGCTGGACTTTGTCCTTTTCTGTAGTTGCCCAGAGTGATCTGCGGCCGTATGTCTTGGACACTCGGGTGAAGAGAGGAGCAGAGCTGTCAACTGATCACCACCTGGTGAGTTGGATCAGATAGCGGAGGAGTCGGCTAGAAAGACCTGGCAAGCCCAAACGTGTAGTGAGGGTGAACTGGGAACGTCTGGCGGAGGATCCTGTCCGGGAGGTCTTCAGCTCCCACCTCCGGAAGAGCTGCTCACACATCCCGAGAGAGGCTGGGGACATGGAACCTGAGTGGACCATGTTCAAAGCCTCTATTGTGGACGCAGCCACTAGGAGCTGTGGCCAGAAGGTCATCGGTGCCTGTCGTGGCAGCAACCCGAGAACTCGGTGGTGGACACCGGGGGTGAGGGAAGCCGTCAACTGAAGGAGGAGGCCTTTCGGGCCTGGCTAGCCCAGGGGTCTCCTGAAGCAGCTGACAGGTACCGGCAGGCCAGAAGCAGCTGCGGTGGTCGTGATAAAACTCGGGCATGGGAGGAGTTCGGGGAGGCCATGGAGAAGGACTTTCGGTTGGCCTCAAGGAGGTTCTGGCAAACCATCCGGCGGCTCAGGAAGGGAAAGCAGGGCCTACCCCAGGCTGTTCTCAGCAGGGGGGGGGAACTGCTGACCCGGACTGGGGACATCGTCGGGCGATGGAAAGAGCACTTTGAGGAACTCCTAAACCCGGCCAACATGTCCCCTGGAGAGGGGGCAGTGCCTGAAGTCTTTGGGGTGGATGCACCCATATTCCTGGAAGAGGTCACTAAGGTAGTCAAAAAGCTCCTTGGTGGTAAGGCGCCGGGGGGATGAGATCCGCCCTGAGATGCTGAAAGTGCTGGACATTGTTGGGCTGTCTTGGCTGACACGCCTTTGCAGAAGGCTTTCGACCGGGTCCCTCTGGGGTATTTGTGGGGGGTGCTGCGGGAGTATGGGGTGCCGGACCCGTTGGCACGGGCCATCCGGTCTCTGTACGCCTGCAGTAGGAGCTGTGTTCGTATCCTCGGTAATAAGTCAGACACGTTCCCCACGTTCCACGGTGGGTGTTGGCCTCCACCAGGGCTGCCCTTTATCACCGGTCCTGTTCGTGACCTTCATGGACAGGATATCTAGGCGCAGCCAGGGGGCGGAGAGGATCCGGTTCGGGAGTCTCGGGATCGCCTCTCTGATGTTCGCGGATGATGTGGTCCTGGTTGCCTCCTCGGATTGTGACCTCCAGCATTCACTGGGGCGTTTTGCAGCCGAGTGTGAAGCGGCAGGGATGAGAGTTAGCACCTCCAAATCTGAGGCTATGGTGCTCTGCCGGAAACCGGTGGATTGCTCCCTCCAGGTGGGGACAAACTGCCTACCCCAAGCGAAGGAGTTCAAGTATCTCGGGGTCTTGTTCACGAGTGAGGGTAAGGTGGAGCGGGAGATCGACAGACGGATCGGTGCGGCTGCAGCAGTAAAACAGGCGCTGTTCCGGTCCGTCCTGGTGAAGAGGAGCTGAGCCGGAAGGCGAAGCTCTCCATTTACTGGTCGGTCTATGTTCCAACCCTCACCTATGGTCACGAACTTTGGGTCGTGACCGAAAGAACGAGATCTCGGATACAAGCTGCCGAAATGAGCTTCCTCCGCAGGGTGGCCGGGCTCACCCTTAGAGATAGGGTAAGGAGCTCGGACATCAGGAGGGAGCTTGGAGTCGAGCCGCTGCTCCTTCGTGTCGAAAGGAGTCAGCTGAGGCGGAAAATGTTGCAGGTGAGAGACAAGCCTTGGTCGGCCTGCTGAACCTGCTGCCACCGCGACCTGACCCCAGATAAGCGGTTGAAAATGGATGGATGGATGGATAGAGAGCTCATAGTACCATATTACCCCACTAGAGAGCTCATAGTACCATATTACCCCACTAGAGAGCTCATAGTACCATATCACCCCACTAGAGAGTTTTCCACTCCAGACACTATAAGAACTTTTAGGTGTAGAATAACACACCTGCTTCTCTGGAATGCTGCAGAAGGAAGAAGCACCCACAGAAACACAATCAAGACCAGATCTCCAGGAAGATAAGGAGGGAGCTGGGCCAAGTAGGGCCAAACCTCCACTACACCTCTCCTGCCATGAAGTGTTTGACTCGGGTATAAAAGGACAGAAGCAGAGATAAGAGCTTTGAGCAGCAACTTGGAAACATAAAATGACTGATTTCAACTCTGCTCCTTCTTGCAAGAATACATTACCTGATTAAAATGTCACACTCGGTGTCGAGTAGAGTTTTTCTAACAGTAATCAATCCTACAAAATCCTGACAGGGACAAAAGCATCTTTATTGTACATTAAGTGTAGTTGATGGAAGGGCAACATTACTAATGATATATATATAAAAGATCATCACAGTGTTCAACAGTTCAGATGGACCTTATTATTTTAACTTTCTTCTATTCTTTAAGTTGTATTGAAATAGATTTTCAGTCTGTATTGAAGTTTATTTCTCAGTAATAGTTCTCAAACACTAGAATACTGATTATGTAGAAACATTTGAATAATTCCTATTTTACGATAGCCCTGAAAGCTCAACACACTGCAAGTATGAAGACATCTTCAGCAAATGCAACACCAAGAATTAAAAAAAACATTAAATAGAGAAAATGTGCTTTAGACCGAAAACAACCAAATACAGAAACACAACCACAAACAAACGTGCTGCAAGTAGCCGGTGATGCGTCAGAAATTATTGCAGATATGTGCCTTTTGCTTATTATTTGCCAAGAAATCAAATAATCTGATGAAATACACGTAATACACTAGAAATTGTGAAAATATTAGCTGGCGAGAATTACTTTCAGAACTGTCCATGAAACATTCAAGGCCAAAATAAATTATGTTTTAGTTGGGTTAGGTCATGATGTTGTGAATAACAATTACAATTGTATATCTTTCCATAATTCAATTACATTTTATTTGTATAGCTCACAAATTTGCCTTTTCGTTGTATGTACAACATCCTCTTCCCTTGGACAACATCTTCAACGGGGAACCTCTTCAGGAGGAGGAGCCTCTTCAGGATGACCTCTTCAGGGGGAGGAGCCTATATCAGGGGGAGGAGCCTCTATCAGGATGACCTCTTCAGGAGGAGGAGCCTCTATCAGGATGACATCTTTAGGAGGAGGAGCCTCTATCAGGATGACACCTTCAGGGGGAGGAGCCTCTATCAGGATGACATCTTTAGGAGGAGGAGCCTCTATCAGGATGACACCTTCAGGGGGAGGAGCCTCTATCAGGATGACCTCTTCAGGGGGAGGAGCCTCTATCAGGATGACATCTTTAGGAGGAGGAGCCTCTATCAGGATGACACCTTCAGGGGAGAAGCCTCTATCAGGATGACCTCTTCAGGGGGAGAAGCCTCTATCAGGATGACCTCTTCAGGGGGAGGAGCCTCTATCAGGATGACACCTTCAGGGGGAGGAGCCTCTATCAGGATGACACCTTCAGGAGGAGGAGCCTCTATCAGGATGACACCTTCAGGAGGAGGAGCCTCTATCAGGATGACCTTCAGGGGGAGGAGCCTCTATCAGGATGACCCCTTCAGGGGGAGGAGCCTCTATCAGGATGACACCTTCAGGAGGAGGAGCCTCTATCAGGATGACACCTTCAGGAGGAGGAGCCTCTATCAGGATGACACCTTCAGGGGGAGGAGCCTCTATCAGGATGACACCTTCAGGGGGAGGAGCCTCTATCAGGATGACCTCTTCAGGAGGAGGAGCCTCTATCAGGATGACCCCTTCAGGAGGAGGAGCCTCTATCAGGATGACCCCTTCAGGGGGAGGAGCCTCTATCAGGATGACCCCTTCAGGGGGAGGAGCCTCTATCAGGATGACACCTTCAGGGGGAGGAGCCTCTATCAGGATGACACCTTCAGGAGGAGGAGCCTCTATCAGGATGACACCTTCAGGGGGAGGAGCCTCTATCAGGATGACACCTTCAGGGGGAGGAGCCTCTATCAGGATGACCTCTTCAGGAGGAGGAGCCTCTATCAGGATGACACCTTCAGGGGGAGGAGCCTCTATCAGGATGACACCTTCAGGGGGAGGAGCCTCTATCAGGATGACCTCTTCAGGGGGAGGAGCCTCTATCAGGATGACCCCTTCAGGAGGAGGAGCCTCTATCAGGATGACCCCTTCAGGGGGAGGAGCCTCTATCAGGATGACCCCTTCAGGGGGAGGAGCCTCTATCAGGATGACACCTTCAGGGGGAGGAGCCTCTATCAGGATGACACCTTCAGGGGGAGGAGCCTCTATCAGGATGACCTCTTCAGGAGGAGGAGCCTCTATCAGGATGACCCAATGAACAACAATACTAATGATGAACGGCAGCAGTTATCATGTTTGTGTTGTGTATTTGCAGTGTTTCAGCATTTGGTTGTGTTTTATCTATGTAGCTATGTGTGGTGACATTGATTAGAATGTTTTCTTAATTTGCAGTGGTTTGACCCTCAGGGCCACCATACTATATAATCATCCCATCAACTTAAATAGGCCTTAATATTTGAATTATATTTGTTTCTTTATATTTGCATTCTGCTTCAGTTGAGTGATTATATCCGTAAGTGTTTCCCCTGCTGAATACTTCTAGTTTAAGATTGGAGATTAAGACTAAATATAAGAGAAGAGGAATCGTCCCTTAAGATCTGGTGAATTTACATGTTTCCAAACTTTTGGAGAAGTAGTTATAAAATCTAGCTGTTGTTGAGATGAGTCCATTAAGAATATGCTTCCCTGTGGACGGACCACTGGATGCCTTCAGATGCTCAACAACTACAAAGTGTGAGAATAAATTAAAACACAGACATTAACAACAGTTATAAAATACACTACTGTTCCTACATGCTCATGAAATGGAAGATTCCTTCATTTCATTTGCAAACAGAGTTCTTGAAAGGAAAGATATCAAGTCAAGACCGTATGGATTGATTCATGTACAGTTCGGTGGAGAGCAGCTCCGTATGCACCGGAGTCCACTTCAATTGGTCTTTGAGTGTCAGGAATTTAAATGGAAACTGACTTGTTGTTTTGCGTGCAAGTTCACACAGTATGTCCTTCGGTGATATAGATTTGATGAATGCAATTGTGAGCTAGGTATGTAAACCTTCTCCAATCGCTGTGGATTAGACTTAGAAAGTAAAGCCTTCCACAGGGATGTGTACTTATGTCCTTTACGGGTAGATTCCTGCAGTGACCCTGACTCTGTTTTACACACAGACCTGTATGGAGTGGAGACTCCCCCATCAGCAGTGGATCTCATAGGCTATCTGGGAGTCCATGAACAGGCCCGCGTGGTTCAGAAACATCCCTTCTACCTCTGAAGGGATCACAGGCTCGGCTTCCCCTCCCTCCCCCGCCATCCTCCTCATGGTCCGTATGTCGCCCTCCTGCTGCAGCTTCTTGTTGGGGGCCAGTGTGGGACTGGTGGTCTGGCAGGGCCCCGAGGAGAGGGTGTGGCTGGAGGTGTCGGATGGAACGGGGCCACCCAGGCTAGTGGTGGAAACGGCTGTGGGCGGAGCCGGAGGCAGCACCGGCTTGGCCCTGTTGAGGACGTACATCTCGTGGCCGCGCTCGTCACGGTACTCCTCCAGCTGGGCGAAGGTGGTGGGGCCGTCCGAGTAGTCGTTCACGTACAGGATGCTCTCCTCCTGCAGGGTGACAGGACCGCAATAATGTCTTATTGGCACACATGTGCAGTCTACAATAATACAGCATGAGAAGATGCAGATGCTCAGGGACTGTTTACTCTGCTGATCTCCAGTTACAGCCCTCCTCAGGGTCTGGGAGCGGCTTCTAGAAGGGATCAAGCCCATAGTGGGTCAATCCCCTTCTATAGGCCTGGGGAGAACCCAACGTTGGACCAATCAGTCAAAATAGAAAAATGTAAATCTCTTTAAAAAAAAATATATATCAATAAATACCAAATTGAACAATAACCCAGTTGTCCTGCTGGACTGACCCTGCTGAGCCATTCTGGAGTGTAAGGAGCATCAGGGCCGGGCGCTGACCACGGTTGATAAGACCCTATCGAAATGAATGGATAATTTTCCTCCAAATGAATTGCATTTTGGCGAAAGTTGCTCAGATGTGGTGAACAATTACATGTTGTAGTCATTTAACAATGACTACATGTGTTTAGTCATTGTTAAAATAGTAATTTTAACAATTTCCAGGAAGTGTACTTTGACAAACTAATCTTACCAGATTGACCTGAAATACACATATATATATATATATATATATGCTATAGCTATATGCTATATGCTGTAGCATATAGCTATATATAACTGTGAATAGCTCATTAAATCTTGAATCTCTCTCTGCACCAATGTTGACTCATTGCCCCGCCCCTTTTCATGCCTCATACTGTGCTTGCCACACTCTTTTGGGAGGCCTCCTTCACTCAGAAGAGAGCTCATGTTTCATTGGTGTGAACTCACACTATCAATGTGTGTCCTGGCTGCCATTAGATGTTGCTTTAGTGCCCACATTATTTCTTCTTTGAAATCTACAAGGCTTATTATTCTTCTTAACAGCAGTTTCTCGTCAGATAATAATGATTACATCATTACAATGGGAAAGTTTTGAGTTGTAACTTAAGAAGGCTATGCAATGCCAAACCTGCTTTCATCTGTTGTGTGTGTTGTTCTAATCACAAGAAGTTATCTCAGTTTTCAGGTTGGACAATAAAACATGTTTGTTGCCAATTAAAAAATGTAGTACTTCACACACCTTCTCAGCTCCATCAGCGTCCTTCTCTCTCTGGCCATGTCGGCTGTAGATCATGGCGACCAGCAGCAGAGCGGTCAGAGCCAGCAGCGAGATGCCGACGGCGATGGCGGTTTGCGTGGCGGCTCCCAGCGCGCTGAAGGCCATGCTGCCGAGCGCGTACAGCGGCTCCCGGCTCACGTCGGAGCCCACGGCGGCACCGTGGCTTCTCAGCCGGGGCCAGGAGGGGAAGTATGGCGAGGACACCTGGGACCACGAGGCCCAGATGGAGGAAGAAGAGGAAGTGGATGAGTTGATGGCGAGCTGAAACGTCACCCTGGCCACACCCCCTGCGTTCCAGGCTTCACACTCGTAGAAGCCTGCATGAGCTACAGTCACATTGCTCAGAAACAGCATGCCACTGCCGGTGTCGGGGTCAAAGCGCTCGCCGTCAGTCTTCTGCAGACTGACTCGGCCTTCCTCTGGGGGTTCTCCTCCTCCGCCCATCACACCTCCTCCTGGACCCAGCTCCTGAACCAGGCCTCTGGGAGAAAGCACCACTTTGCCCTGGGACGCCTTCCTCCAGGTCACCTGCAAAATCAGTCATTGTTTCCTGAACAGTTGTTTTATGTCACATGAAATAAATCAGCGATCAACCTGAACTGAGCAGGGGGATCATGTGAGCCTCAACAATTCACGGATTTCAAATGAGAAAGATATTTTTCTTACGATAGGTTTTTGTTTTGTTATTCCTTTAAAAAGAGTGAGAAACGTGTCAGGATATTCAACAGAGACCTCTCTCTAGGAAAGATGGAGAAAAGCCAATGCTCAAATCTTCATGAAAGCTATCAAGGATTCTAATGACGATGATGATGGACCGTCACATAGACGGAGGACAGCTGACACCAAACTTCACCTCACAACTTTAGCCAAGCAGGCTATGGATGACTTTCTAAATCTAAGGGCCATGACATGATCGGGTACTTTAAATGACTGAGATGATGAAACTAAAAGTAATACACTTCTTCCAGAAAGTGCTCTCTGAAGAGTCTGAGGTCACAACACAAGACACAGCATCAGACACCGAGACACAACCAATTGTGAATAAATGGCCAGCCGGACATTTACATGAGGAAACGTCTGGCTAATATTGGGCTAAATATAGTTAGTCCAATAATTTTTTTTAAAGAACATGATCATTTGATCAGTCCTATTTCGGGACTCTGTGATTCCACCCAGGACAACAACATTATTAAATATACAGACGGCATTGCGAGTCTTCTTAAAGGGAACGGGTGAACTAAAACCAAGACCAACAGAACAGAGGAAAGCCCCCCATGCAACCCCTCATCATCACAGGGGGGGACGTTTCAGGGTCTTCCCATGACTAAAAGTCACTGGAGCAACAGTGAAGAACGCATCAATGGCTTTCCTTCAAAGGAGCATCCTCACTGGTGGGAGCATCACGTGGTTTGGACACGCAAACCAGGCTGAGAGGTAAAGTCTTCACAAGTCCTTCAGACTGCAGTCATCAGGTCCGACCTTCCTTTCATGAACACACTGTACGTCCAACCAGCTCACTGTCTCTTTTAATGCTGCTCTTCTAAATCTGAGCAAGATGCATGTCCTGTCCTGTACCTGTGCAAATACTTACTAGTATTTATCTGAATCAGATCTTTTGTTCTTTTGCAAATCAAACTCAAATGAGCAAACCGCTGCTGGACTACTCTGGATGATGACGCAGAATAGTGTCGTGGAAACTTCTGGAAGTTATACTTATTTGCTTAACGTATCCTACCTGTGGCCGCGGGTAACCAGAGGCATGGCAGGACACCCTGAGGCTCTCTCCCAGGTGCACCGCTAGTCTCCTGGGCTCCAGCTGCACCAGTGGAGGGATACACACCAAGCTATTGAGGGGGACCTCCACCAGACTGAGGTGGGACAGGCGTGGCGGCTCAGTGCAGACCAGACGACGTTCTGCAGAGCTGAGCAGCCTCTGGCCCGCTTCATCGATCCAGCTCCTCAGCCAGTGCAGAGCACAGTCACAGCGCCATGGGTTGTCTAGGAGCAGAGCACCGGAGGTTAGCATGGGCTGTCTAGCAGAGCACAGGAGGTTAGCATGGGCTGTCTAGCGGAGCAGAGCACCGGAGGTTAGCATGGGCTGTCTAGGAGCAGAGCACCGGAGGTTAGCATGGGCTGTCTAGCGGAGCAGAGCACCGGAGGTTAGCATGGGCTGTCTAGGAGCAGAGCACCGGAGGTTAGCATGGGCTGTCTAGGAGCAGAGCACCGGAGGTTAGCATGGGCTGTCTAGCGGAGCAGAGCACCGGAGGTTAGCATGGGTTGTCTAGCAGAGCACAGGAGGTTAGCATGGGTTGTCTAGCAGAGCACCGGAGGTTAGCATGGGTTGTCTAGCAGAGCACCGGAGGTTAGCATGGGTTGTCTAGCGCAGCAGAGCACAGGAGGTTAGCATGGGCTGTCTAGCAGAGCACAGGAGGTTAGCATGGGCTGTCTAGCAGAGCACAGGAGGTTAGCATGGGCTGTCTAGCGGAGCACAGGAGGTTAGCATGGGTTGTCAAGCAGAGCACAGGAGGTTAGCATGGGTTGTCTAGCGGAGCACAGAAGGTTAGCATGGGTTGTCTAGCAGAGCACAGGAGGTTAGCATGGGTTGTCTAGGAGCTGAGGAGGTTAGCATGGGTTGTCAAGCGGAGCACAGGAGGTTAGCATGGGTTGTCTAGCGGAGCACAGCAGGTTAGCATGGGTTGTCTAGCAGAGCACAGCAGGTTAGCATGGGCTGTCTAGCGGAGCACATGAGGTTAGCATGGGTTGTCTAGCGGAGCACAGGAGGTTAGCATGGGTTGTCTAGCGGAGCACAGGAGGTTAGCATGGGTTGTCTAGCGGAGCACAGGAGGTTAGCATGGGTTGTCTAGCGGCGCACAGGAGGTTAGCATGGGTTGTCTAGCGGAGCAGAGCACAGGAGGTTAGCATGGGCTGTCTAGCGGAGCACATGAGGTTAGCATGGGTTGTCTAGCGGAGCACAGGAGGTTAGCAATGGTTGTCTAGCGGAGCACAGGAGGTTAGCATGGGTTGTCTAGCAGCGCACAGGAGGTTAGCATGGGTTGTCTAGCCGAGCACAGGAGGTTAACATGGGTTGTCTAGCCGAGCACAGGAGGTTAGCATGGGTTGTCTAGCGGAGCACAGGAGGTTAGCATGGGTTGTCTAGCAGAGCACAGGAGGTTAGCATGGGTTGACTAGCGGCGCACAGGAGGTTAGCATGGGTTGTCTAGCAGAGCACAGGAGGTTAGCATGGGTTGTCTAGCGGCGCACAGGAGGTTAGCATGGGTTGTCTAGCAGAGCACAGGAGGTTAGCATGGGTTGTCTAGCGGCGCACAGGAGGTTAGCATGGGTTGTTTAGCGGCGCACAGGAGGTTAGCATGGGTTGTCTAGTGGCGCACAGGAGGGTAGCTGTGTTCTCTGTCCTCAGGAGGCGAAGACATAAGCAATGTGTATGTATTGACAGGAGGAAACTGCATTATGACATCACTAGATTAAAGGTTTGGAAGTAACCATACAAAGAGAGAGAAATGTATTGACTGCATAAGGAATAACTTCAGGAAGAATGTGAATAAACTGATTCAATGGCATTATTGTTGTGTTTTAATTAGATGATCAGTATTCAGTCAAAAGGGTTCCGTCTATTTGGAGAAAATGGTTCTCATAACTCAATATATCTGGTAATGGACATCCTCATGTCAGTAATCCTCACCTGTGATGCGCAGCACCTGTAGACTGACCAGGGGCCTCAGGGACGCGGGGCCAATGGTGTGCAGGTGGTTCCTGCTCAGGTCCAGCAGAGCCAGAGAGGTCAGACCCACCAGAGCTTGGTCTGCTAACATCTCGATGTTGTTGTGCTGCAAATGGAGCTCCTGCAGCCGCTGCAGAGACACGGAACACGTGATCCTTCTTCTTACTCATTGTACTCTTCATCATATTCTTCATTCATTTTGTTAATTTGATCGTCTATTCATTATTTTCTGTTTAGTTAATCTATGTAGTTAATAAGTATTTCATTCATAAAGAACGTGATAATTTGGTGCGGTGGTTATAATAATGATTTACAATTCTAAATGTTTATTAATCTGCCACAAGCAGCACTACAAGGCCTCACCTGTAACCCACGGAAGGTGTAGTCCAGCAGGCGTGTGATGTCATTTCCTGCCAGGTAAAGAATGCGGAGATGCTCAAGACCCTGGAACATGTCCGCTGTCACCAGGTGGACCCGGTTCCCGTTCAGAGCCAGCTCCAGCAACTGGTCCTGGTTCTGGAAAGAGCCGGGCTCCACTGCTGAGATGGTGTTGTTCTGGAGGAAGAGGAGCATCAAAGGAAGAGGAGCGTCAGAGGAAGAGGAGCGTCAGAGGAAGAGGAGCATGAGAGGAAGAGGAGCGTCAGAGGAAGAGGAGCGTCAGAGGAAGAGGAGCATCAAAGGAAGAGCAGCATGAGAGGAAGAGGAGCGTCAGAGGAAGAGGAGCGTCAGAGGAAGAGGAGCGTCAAAGGAAGATGAGCATCAGAGGAAGAGGAGCGTCAGAGGAAGAGGAGCGTCAGAGGAAGAGGAGCGTCAGAGGAAGAGGAGCATCAAAGGAAGAGGAGCATCAAAGGAAGATGAGCATCAGAGGAAGAGGAGCGTCAAAGGAAGATGAGCATCAGAGGAAGAGGAGCGTCAGAGGAAGAGGAGCGTCAGAGGAAGAGGAGCGTCAGAGGAAGAGGAGCATCAAAGGAAGAGGAGCATCAAAGGAAGATGAGCATCAGAGGAAGAGGAGCGTCAGAGGAAGAGGAGCGTCAGAGGAAGAGGAGCATGAGAGGAAGAGGAGCGTCAGAGGAAGAGGAGCATGAGAGGAACAGGAGCGTCAGAGGAAGAGGAGCATGAGAGGAAGAGGAGCGTCAGAGGAAGATGAGCATCAGAGGAAGAGGAGCGTCAGAGGAAGAGGAGCGTCAGAGGAAGAGGAGCATCAAAGGAAGAGGAGCATCAAAGGAAGATGAGCATCAGAGGAAGAGGAGCGTCAGAGGAAGAGGAGCGTCAGAGGAAGAGGAGCGTCAAAGGAAGAGGAGCGTCAGAGGAAGAGGAGCGTCAAAGGAAGAGGAGCGTGTGCTACCTGCAGGTACAAGTAGTTCAGGTGACGCAGTAGGATGAGGTCCTGTCGGCGGATCTGACCGATCACATTGTCCTGGAGGAAGACGGTCTGGAGAAGACAAGAAGAAGACCTGTGTGGGAAGAGTCTACCTGCGTGGGAGGAGTCTACCTGTGTGGGAGGAGTCTAACTGTGTGGTGGAAGGAGTCTACCTGTGTGGAGGAGTCTAACTGTGTGGAAGGAATCTACCTGTGTGGGAGGAGTCTAACTGTGTGGTGGAAGGAGTCTACCTGTGTGGGAGGAGTCTACCTGTGTGGGAGGAGTCTAACTGTGTGGTGGAAGGAGTCTACCTGTGTGGAGGAGTCTAACTGTGTGGAAGGAATCTACCTGTGTGGGAGGAGTCTAACTGTGTGGTGGAAGGAGTCTGCCTGTGTGGAGGAGTCTGCCTGTGTGGAAGGAGTCTACCTGTGTGGAAGGAGTCTACCTGTGTGGAAGGAGTCTAACTGTGTGGTGGGAGAAGTCTACCTGTGTGGGAGGAGTCTACCTGTGTGGAAGGAGTCTACCTCTGTGGGAGGAGTCTACCTGTGTGGAGCAGTCTAACTGTGTGGAAGGAATCTACCTGTGTGGGAGGAGTCTAACTGTGTGGTGGAAGGAGTCTACCTGTGTGGAGGAGTCTACCTGTGTGGAAGGAGTCTAACTGTGTGGAAGGAATCTACCTGTGTGGGAGGAGTCTAACTGTGTGGTGGGAGAAGTCTACCTGTGTGGGAGGAGTCTACCTGTGTGGAAGGAGTCTACCTGTGTGGGAGGAGTCTACCTGTGTGGGAGGAGTCTAACTGTGTGGAAGGAGTCTACCTGTGTGGGAGGAGTCTACCTGTGTGGGAGGAGTCTACCTGTGTGGAAGGCGTCTAACTGTGTGGGAGGAGTCTACCTGTGTGGGAGGAGTCTACCTGTGTGGTGGAAGGAGTCTACCTGTGTGGGAGGAGTCTACCTGTGTGGGAGGAGTCTACCTGTGTGGAAGGAGTCTACCTGTGTGGGAGGAGTCTACCTGTGTGGGAGGAGTCTAACTGTGTGGAAGGAGTCTACCTGTGTGGGAGGAGTCTACCTGTGTGGAAGGAGTCTAACTGTGTGGTGGAAGGAGTCTACCTGTGTGGAGGAGTCTACCTGTGTGGGAGGAGTCTACATGTGTGGGAGGAGTCTACCTGTGTGGAAGGAGTCTAACTGTGTGGTGGGAGAAGTCTACCTGTGTGGGAGGAGTCTACCTGTGTGGAAGGAGTCTACCTGTGTGGGAGGAGTCTACCTGTGTGGGAGGAGTCTAACTGTGTGGAAGGAGTCTACCTGTGTGGGAGGAGTCTACCTGTGTGGGAGGAGTCTAACTGTGTGGTGGAAGGAGTCTACCTGTGTGGGAGGAGTCTACCTGTGTGGAAGGAGTCTAACTGTGTGGGAGGAGTCTACCTGTGTGGTGGAAGGAGTCTACCTGTGTGGGAGGAGTCTACCTGTGTGGGAGGAGTCTACCTGTGTGGAAGGAGTCTACCTGTGTGGGAGGAGTCTACCTGTGTGGGAGGAGTCTACCTGTGTGGAAGGAGTCTACCTGTGTGGGAGGAGTCTACCTGTGTGGAAGGAGTCTAACTGTGTGGTGGAAGGAGTCTACCTGTGTGGAGGAGTCTACCTGTGTGGGAGGAGTCTACATGTGTGGGAGGAGTCTACCTGTGTGGAAGCAGGAGTCTACCTGTGTGGGAGGAGCCTACCTGAGTGGAAGCAGGGATGTACTTGGGCACGTCCCTCAGGTGGGTGGAGCCACACTCCACGGTGAGGCTGTAGCAGCGGCAGCTCTCAGGACAGGAAGGAGACGCTCCACCTGGAGGCTGCAGGGAGAGGAGCAGCAGCGAGAGAGGAAGAGCCCAAAGTCCAGCCATCACACTGGGGGTAGGAGAGGACAGCAACATTAATATTACAGCAACATTTACATTATTATCACAGCAACATTAACATTAACAATACAGCAACATCAACATTATTATTACAGCAACATTAACATTAATATCACAGCAACATTAATATTACAGCAACATTAACATTGTTATCACAGCAACATTAACATTAACAATACAGCAACATTAACATTATTATTACAGCAACATTAACATTATTATCACAGCAACATTAACATTATTATGACAGCAACATTAACAATACAGCAACATTAACATTAATATCACAGCAACATTAATATTACAGCAACATTAACATTATTATCACAGCAACATTAACATTAACAATACAGCAACATTAACATTATTATTACAGCAACACTAACATTATTATCACAGCAACATTAACATTATTATCACAGCAACATTAACAATACAGCAAAATTAACATTAACAATACAGCAACATTAACATTAATATTGCAGCAACATTAACATTACAGCAACATTAACATTATTATTACAGCAACATTAACAATACAGCAAAATTAACATTAACAATACAGCAACATTAACATTAATATTACAGCAACATAAACATTAATATTACAGCAACATTAACATTACAGCAACAATAATGTTGCAACATTAACATTAGCAACATTACTATTACAGCAACATTAACATTACAGCAACATTAACATTACAGCAACATTAATATTACAGCAACAATAATATTACAACAACATTAACATAAGAGCAACATTAACATTAGAGCAACAATAATATTACAGCAACATTAACATTACAGCAACATTAACATTAGCAACATCAATATTACAGCAACATTGACATTACAGCAACAATATTTATGTCTGGACTCAGACCTCGTCGGGTCCGGGACAGGACAGGACCTCATGCTGCACAGACCCTGAGATGTTGTTGCTTCATACCTGCAGGAGATGAGCACTCCGCACGAGGCCTCCTCCTCAGGGTCGGATCCGGATCATCAGAGTCCCTCAGTGATGGGGATGTGAACACAGAACCTCAGCAGCGGGACGCGAACCCAGTGCGCAGCGCACCGCGGGCCCGACGCGTCCTGCGAGCAGAGCAGCAAGGAGGCGTCGAGCAGCACCGGGAGAGGAGCGCCGCTGCACCGGGAGAGGAGAGCCGCTGCACCGGGAGGGGAGAGCCGCAGCACCGGGAGAGCCGCAGCACCAAGTCCGCCCCTGTGAGACCGGATCAGGGGATCAGGCCTCTGTGCATCCGCATCAGCTGCTCTCCTGGCACGGTCCCCTCATGCATTCGTGCACGCTGCTGCTCCAGAGGACCACAGTCAAGTCTCGGCTCCACTGGAAGCAACACGAAGACCACTTCCGTCGCGAATCCTTCACAATAAAAGCATCACAAAAGCGATCAAATTTATATCCGCACCAAATGTGCTGCTGTTGTGTCGACTTACAGTCAGACAGTGTTACATTTAGATTATGTTAGATAACATAACCGTTTATTGGTAATATGTAGGTTTTCATTTAAGCAATAAGGTACGATTGGCAGTACTGTATCGTCAATAATGTACAGTTCAAGGGTGTTGTTAAACCCTTGAACTGTACATTATTGTAGACACAGTACTGCCTTGAGTACCTTATTGATTTTATAATACGGGTACCTGCGACTTTATAAATAGTAATAGTAAGCTCCCTTTCAGCACAAAGTAGTTGTAGCCACCAAACGTTGTGTATCGCATTTCAGCGACAGAGAAAATAGTCCCGTATGTGTATGTGGCGGCTGACTTTAAAACTGACGGCCTCGGTTGGAAGCAGGTGGAGGATGACGCTCAGCCACCGATGTAAAGAAGTGCTCTCGCTGCTTCTGTCCGTCTTTTCTCCGTCGTTTTTCTCCTCCATGATGTTTAGAGAACTTGCCTTGCGTCGGGAAATTACCGACATAATTATCTCTCACTAGAAATTATCACGATTTTGTGGTCAAACCCTTTTCATTCCTCATCTCATTTTAGGGAGGAAGTGACGTTGTGTTGTCGTTCGTTATGCTAGTGTGGGGGATGCTACGTGAGCTTGTTAGCTGTTCCGTTTGAGCTAACGTTACTGTTAGCGAAGAGCCCCGTTGCAATACTGTGAACACTCAAGCAATACACCTGCAAGCTAAGGAAACCAACGTCTGAGTCGTTACTGCGGACGTTACAAGATCAAAGTTTACACCAACATGTTTTTAACTGTCAAGCTTGAAATGACAACTACAGGGCTCTCAAGTGTCACGCATTTCGGTCTTAAGTCACGCCCTCCCGCCACACATCGTATTTCTCACGCTGAAAAAAAACTCTCAGCTATTTAATGTGCCGCAGCGCGCAAACATGACCTGGTCGCGCTGCCCTCACCATGGAGGAATCAAGCACGTCTCCCCCGAATCCCCTGGAGGTCTTGCCGCGAGGTGCCACTCATCAGCCAATCAAAAAAAAGAAATGCGTGTCTGTTGTATCTGGGTGAAATGTAATCCAGCAACCAATGAAAATAAAGCTAATAATAATATGGGGGGAGGGGAGCTGGACTGTGGGCATACGGCATGGGCGAAGGCGCGTCCGACGAGGGGGGGGGCAACTAACGGTCGCGCAATTTAAATCTAGGTGTTATTTTAAGTGCGCACTGATATGGAACGCTCTAAATGTAAACAGGCTGTACAGTACTTTATGGCTGAATAAAGTACACCTCGTGACTCACTCTCAACCAATCAGAATGCTTGATTTGATCTACTTGTATTATAATACAAGATAAAGAAGCTCGTGGTAGCTATCTGTCATGTGGTTTACTGTGCTGGCTGACGTTGCATCAGCACCTCCTTGTAGTACAGTGCAAAGAGGTGAAGCTCCAATGTCCTCCTGACCACTAATTGGTCGGTTTAATGTCTCTTTCTTCATGTTGCTACTCATTTCACATCTTGCAGCAGCCATCTTCTTTTTAAGGGAGCGTCACCACTCTAACAACCTATTGTCTAATGTCCTGGCTGAAGCTCATTTGTTCACCAGTGTGTTAGCCTGTGCTTTATCCATATTGTCATGCATCAATGGATCCACATTCTTTCCTATTTAAAGGACTTACTGCAGGACTGGAAGTGAGATTTTCTGACTCCCACCTGTAGAGACTCAAGGCTTCTCTGGAAGAAGGCAACCAGTGCTTCCAGTCTTTTCCATCTTCAACCACAAACAGACTTCAATGTTTTTCTGCCTAAGCCGTCAGGCTGCAGGGGTAAGGAGGCCATTTAGAGCCTTTTGGTCATCTGGAAAAGTGTTAGGTGGTGCAGAAACATAGAAAAGACTGGAGGCAAATACGAGTCACCTCAAACTGGAAGTAGTATGGCTCCACCTGGAGGTTTTATTGCAAACATTTGAGATGACAAACTCTGAACCTCAGCCGTCATGGCTGCTGCACCACAGCGCTGACCTACTGGAGACATGAAGAGGACGTGTTGCTCATAGTTACAGCCTCGGCTAACCACAGCTGAGTCTGGTGTATGGGTTGCTTAGCAGGATAGTTTTAGCATCCAAACATTTATAAACATTTATGATCAATTTTCCTCTTACTATGTACGTTTGGTTTTTCCTTCATGTTTGGAAATGTCCTGTAGGTTCATGTTAACGTTGTCTTCAGATACAGCTCACGTGAACATTAATAACCACCGGTGACATTTTGAGCGGGATTGAAGTGTTATAAATGTTCATGAAGCATAATCTACTGTGCATCTTCTACACGTTTCTGTTTCGCGCCCTGTATGTGATCACCTGGTCATGCATGCTTTTATGAACACTTTTCTGCAGCTTTATCAAATAACACGTGTGGTCCGGGAGAGAGAGAGTGACTGTACAGAGAAACTTGTATTTTCTTCAACAAGCCAAGCAAGCTTGCTAGCCAGCATTAGCTATGTGTTCAGAAACTAGCGGGTCGTCCCGGCGAAGATAATAAAACTAAAGAACTGGACACTAATCTAATAGTTTCGTCATCATTATCTGCAGACAAAGCTGGTGCCACTTCAACCTCCTCCGGTCTGCTTCCATCTAACACCCAACCTGCTTAGGTTGCCCCTGAACGCCTCCGGTTTGAAGGCCTCCGTCTCCTGGATGTCCATCTACTTTGAGATTATCTCATACAGTTGAGTAACAGCTACCTGGTTGAGAGCAACTAGAGAGCTCATAGTACCATATTACCCCACTAGAGCGCTCATAGTAACATATTATCCCACAAGAGAGTTTATAGTACCATATTACCCCACTAGAGAACTTATAGTACCATATTACCCCACTAGAGAGCTCATAGTACCATATTTCCCCACTAGAGAGCTCATAGTACTATATTACCCCACTAGAGATCTCATAGTACCATATTACCCCACTAGAGAGGTCATAGTAACATATTACCCCACTAGAGAGGTCATAGTACCATATTACCCCACTAGAGAGTTTATAGTACCATATTACCCCACTCGAGAGCTCACAGTACCATATTACCCCACTAGAGAGTTCATAGTACCATATTACCCCACTCGAGAGCTCACAGTACCATATTACCCCACTAGAGAGCTCATAGTACCATATTACCCCACTAGAGAGCTCATAGTACCATATTACCCCACTCGAGAGCTCATAGTATCATATTACCCCACTAGAGAACTTATAGTACCATATTACCCCACTAGAGAGGTCATAGTACCATATTACCCCACTCAAGAGCTCATAGTAACATATTACCCCAATAGAGAGCTCATAGTACCATATTACCCCACTCGAGAGCTCATAGTACCATATTACCCCACTAGAGAGGTCATAGTACCATATTACCCCACTAGAGAGGTCATAGTACCATATTACCCCACTCGAGAGCTCATAGTAACATATTACCCCACTAGAGAGCTCATAGTACCATATTACCCCACTAGAGAGCTCATAGTACCATATTACCCCACTCGAGAGCTCATAGTACCATATTACCCCACTCGAGAGCTCATAGTACCATATTACCCCACTAGAGAGGTCATAGTACCATATTACCCCACTCGAGAGCTCATAGTAACATATTACCCCACTAGAGAGCTCATAGTACCATATTACCCCACTAGAGAGCTCATAGTACTATATTACCCCACTAGAGAGGTCATAGTACCATATTACCCCACTAGAGAGCTCATAGTACCATATTACCCCACTAGAGAGCTCATAGTACCATATTACCCCACTAGAGAGCTCATAGTACTATATTACCCCACTAGAGAGGTCATAGTACCATATTACCCCACTCGAGAGCTCATAGTAACATATTACCCCACTAGAGAGCTCAAAGTAACATATTACCCCACTAGAGAACTCATAGTACCATATTACCCCACTAGAGAGCTCATAGTACCATATTTCCCCACTAGAGAGCTCATAGTACTATATTACCCCACTAGAGAGCTCATAGTATCATATTACCCCACTAGAGAACTTATAGTACCATATTACCCCACTAGAGAGGTCATAGTACCATATTACCCCACTCAAGAGCTCATAGTACCATATTACCCCACTCGAGAGCTCACAGTACCATATTACCCCACTAGAGAGCTCATAGTACCATATTACCCCACCAGAGAGCTCATAGTACCATATTTCCCCACTAGAGAGCTCATAGTACTATATTACCCCACTAGAGAGCTCATAGTATCATATTACCCCACTAGAGAACTTATAGTACCATATTACCCCACTAGAGAGCTCATAGTACCATATTACTAGTGATGTGTCCTTTCGTGTCAAGGCTTCGATGGACGTGTCGAGTAATCAGGTAGATTTTGGTGAAGCGCGTATCGAGGCTTGTGTCGATGACGTATGCGGTGACGTTCAAAGCCTCTGAGCCGGCCGTACCACGTGACTGATTCAGAAAATGGTTCGTGGGTTTGCCGTGCGATTTGAAATATAAGGGGCAGCGAAACTCAATGGATTCCCCCCTCCTCTCTGTACCCAGCTTCATCTGTATCTGTGAAAGGGTATTTTATAAAGCAGGCAAAATAGTCTCAAAAAGCCCAGCACTGTGGAAAAGTTCTTATTTTTACTTAAAAAATTGGACACATCAACATGGACTAACGGAGCCGAGGATCGAAACACCGATCCTCTGACTGAAAGTCGGATATATCTAACCACTGACCCACAGTCACATCACAACCCTCTCCCAATTTGTTTCGACTTTTGATTTTGACCCCGCCAATATATCATAAAGATAGACACAATATGTATTGGCGTCACAAACATCATTTATTAAATTTAAAGCTTCACACACCAAAGCCATGGTGTCGTTATGATCACTCTGCTTGTTTTACATGTATTGTCCACTTGGTGGCGCAGTAGAGCAAATGAAGCCCCGTGAAGCTTCGGCCCATGAGCGAACCAATTGGATGGAAAGCTTCAATGCTTCAGGAAGCTTCATCTCGCCATCACTACATATTACCCCACTAGAGAGCTGCGCTCACTGAATGCAGGGTTACTTGTGGTTCCCAGAGTCATACACTGAGCTCCTCTTCTCTTCTCCCGCTCCTCCTCTCCTCTTCTTTCTCTCCTTCTGGATAAATTATTAAGTGTGGCTTCAGCTGCAAGGGGTCATAGACCCTGCAGCAAGCGCACTTCATGTTCTCCTGCGGGCTTAATAATAATCATAGTCCCACAAAAACTTTGGACCGTATCTCCTCCCGCAGCGTTGCCAACACATGCATCAAAATACATCAAAACGTGCGGCCCGATCTGGAATCGTGTGCTATGACTTTTCTAAGAGATTCGACCGGCCGTTTTCACGAAAAGTGCGAAAAACGGCGAGAAATTGTCCCATTTACTTGACTGGGGTTTTGGCGTGAAGAGAGCAAAAAAACATTCATCTTTGTGCCCACAGTGACTCGCCATAATTAAACGTAGAGAAATGATTTAAAGTTTAAAACTTTGACAAAAGTCTGGAGTTTATTTGCCCAACTGGGCATTTTTTGATAGCAGCACAGTTTTCATGTAATTATTGTTCAAGTTTAGGAAAATGTGGGAACCATTTCAGAGTTTACAATGGGTGTGTATGGGGCAGGTTAGAGGGGTGATCTCATCGCTAGAGCAGGAGGAGCTTTGTACTAACCCCTTATTTGTATTTTGCCATTCACTCCACAATATTTACTTTTGAGGCATAATTTATATATGAAAACGTCGGAAATATTGTGCTTGTGGTACACATGCATCGTGGAATCCAACAAACGAATACTGTTTTGTCAGCAAGCCTGAAAGCGACATGAAGTCCGGCCAACTGCTCCATTAACCTCCATGTTAAATCGGACCACAATTTTCTCTCATGACGGAAACATGAGCACTTTACAAACTGAATTTACGCTCTCATTTCTAAATCCTTACAAATATTTAAGTAGATGGAAACGTTCTCAGAAGTCTTGTGCTTCTCATGATTACGTTATTTTTGCGATGGGATTCACGGTTGTCTGTCAAATACAATAGTTTGAAAGGTTGTTTTCTCATTAAATCCACAGTTCAGTCTCCCGCTCTGTGACACAGCTGCTTCCGGTTAGCCAATCAGGGCTGTCACCACGGCAACCGGTGACACAAACGCAGGAGGCACCAACTGACATTGGTCAGCTGACATCCAAGACACTCATATTTTAAACTGTACAAAAAATGTTTCACACACACATTCTTATATATCATACATTGTGGGGCTGGCATGGACCGCTATGGCATGGACCGCTATGGGTGAGAGAGAGAGAGACAGAGATACACACACCCACCCACCCACCCCTCTTGGGGGAGAGACAAGTGAATTTAATGCCAGCAGGAAGTTAACTTATGGTACACAAAATGGCTGACCTTACGGTCTCGTGAACATAGTGGAGAGACAGAGAAGTGAATTTGATTGCTAGCATTAAGTTAGCTAACACAAAGTTAGCTTTGTGTTAGACAAAGCTAACTGACTGTGTGTGTCTATGTGCACGTTTCACACACTCTATCCCACCCTGATGTTTCACACACTCTATCCCACCCTGACACTGATGTTTCACACACTCTATCCCACCACAACATTGTGATGAGATGCTAAGATATCGCCAACCTGTCTGCATTGCATTCACATGTCACAGCTGTCCTTCATCCCCTGAAGCCGGGGGATTGGAAGCTCCTCCTTAAGGACCACAGGAGCAGAGGTACATGGTCCCGTCCGGTGCTACGATCCACTGAGACGCTGTACAGGTTGCAGGTGAAGCCACTTGGGTCGACGGCAGCCATCGTGTCCCAGAGCTGTACGATGGCTTTAAGCACTCATCCCCCAAACCAGCTGGCCACCAGCCAGAACACATTTAACCTCACAAAACAAAGTCACCAAAACTATATGTTTTATTGACATTAACTATGTCAATAAGTTACTTCACTCCTTATTTAACAAGAACGATTATGTCCAGCAATACCAGCTCAACTTTGATGATGCATTTGCTGAAACGGTCACATACTGTGAATACTTCTGTTGTCTTATAGATATTGTACTTATACTCAAAATGACCACAGAACGGTCAAAGAGGGAATTGTAGAAGCAAATCCTGCTCCCGAGTTCGACTCCAGTCTTTTGGAAGTCTTCATATGCAAATGATGTTTAGCAACGGATTGTGTAAAGAGGGTTTTGGGAAAGGGAGCTGTTGTGGCTAATGAGTCTGTAAGCCTCTACTCTTTGCTTCAATAAAGCACACAAGGTATTATTGGACATTCTAGTCAAAGGAGAGCTCACTTTTGTACATGCAGTGAAAACGCCAGAGGAGAGGGAAGCTGTGTGAACACCAACAGCTGCACTGCAGTCACCAGTCCGTCCAGCTGCTGAGGTTCTCTGATGACACCTCACGGACTCATCTCTGCTGGGGACGAGTCCACCTACAGGTGGGAGACTGACCACCTGGAGACCTGGTGCAGCCAGAACCACCTGGAGACCTGGAGCAACCAAAACCACCTGGAGACCTGGAGCAACCAGAACCACCTGGAGACCTGGAGCAACCAGAACCACCTGGAGACATGGAGCAACCAGAACCACCTGGAGACCTGGTGCAACCAGAACCACCTGGAGACATGGAGCAACGAGAACCACCTGGAGACCTGGTGCAACCAGAACCACCTGGAGACCTGGTGCAGCCAAAACCACCTGGAGCTCAACACTCTGAAGACAGTGGAGATGGTCGTGGACTTCAGAAAGAACGCAGCCCCACCTGCACCCATCACCCTGTGTGACTCCTCTATCACCCTGTGTGACTCCCTAGTCTATACTGGAGTCCTTCAGCCTCCTGGGCTCCATTATGACCCGAGGCCTGAAGAAGGCTCAGCAAAGGATGAACCTAATGAGGCAGCTGAAGATCAACCTGCCAAAGACAATGATAGTGAACTTCTACACAACATCACCTCCTCAAACACCATCCGGTGACAGGGCAGACTGCAGTGAAAGTCCATCTGCTGTCACTCCACCACGTGCGTGCCTCCAGGACCCTGTAGAGACCCTGAGGCCCTGTAGAGACTCTGATACCCTGAGACCCTGTAGAGACCCTGATGCCCTGTAGAGACTCTGATACCCTAAGACCCTGTAGAGACCCTGAGGCCCTGTAGAGACTCTGTAGAGACCCTGAGGCCCTGTAGAGACCCTGAGGCCCTGTAGAGACCCTGTAGAGACCCTGAGGCCCTGTATAGACCCTGTAGAGACCCTGATGCCCTGTAGAGACCCTGATACCCTAAGACCCTGTAGAGACCCTGAGGCCCTGTAGAGACCCTGTAGAGACCCTGATGCCCTGTAGAGACCCTGAGGCCCTGTAGAGACCCTGAGGCCCTGTAGAGACCCTGATGCCCTGTAGAGACCCTGAGGCCCTGTAGAGACTCTGATACCCTGAGACCCTGTAGAGACCCTGAGGCCCTGTAGAGACCCTGTAGAGACTCTGATACCCTGAGACCCTGTAGAGACCCTAAGGCGGACCAGAATGTTGTGGCTGACCACCCTCCCCAAAACCTGTTTGAGTCCATCAGGACCAAAACTTCATCCCATGAAAACATTTTCTCCCGAACCGGGACCGTCCCTGCTGGACCCTCACAGGACAACTATGTACATTAAGACATACATGTACATAGTATTAAGACACACATGTACATAGTATTAAGACTGTACGTACTCGTTTTGACAAGTGTTACCAATAAGTGGCGTGACAGTTGGGACCACAAACCATGGCTGGACTACACATGTAGAGGTTCATGATTGTAGTTATTTCAGATGATCTAACCGCCTCCTGGAGACTGTTTTGGTATTGAAGGCGACATCCAATTAAAACGCTATAATCATGTTTAATGCAAATTATATCACATTCAGCACTAATTTGTTGTATTTCATGTCACTCTTTACTTGTATAGTACTTTCCATACAAACATGTGTAGTGCTTCACAAAATAAAATAAATACTAGTGGTGTAAATGTGGTCATTTCTGGATATAGTTAATAATTTAAGTAATATTCAGATGTCCCAATTGACCATAGTATATTCTATCTAATTATTTAAATGTATATTAATAAGCATCTTTAACATTTGTCTATAACCGGACCTGTGCATTGCATGATTACATCTTGTAGTTTCTGTTAGTTAAATACATTTAATTTAACAGTCCAGACAATGGGATGACGCTGAAACAAAAACTCACAGGTAGGTAAAGATAAAAGCAGTCGGCAGAGTTGCTTTTATGATTTAATTTTTTTTCAATATCATCTTCACATCTGGCCGAGATTAATAAAAAATAATACAATAAATCTGTGAAAGGGTCCCTCCACGCCCTATATAGAGAGAGCTGTGTCAGTAATGATGACATCACATCCTGTGATGGCCAGTGTTCACCACCATGACTTCACTGTGTACGTCCATCTTTCAGCTCAGCCAGGTGGTCTTCTCTCATGAGCGATGAGTCAGCTGCTCCTCTATAGACCTCCCACCAGGTGGCCCTCTCATCCGGTAACACACCAGAAGGAGCAGTCCGAGTCACCTGGCTTGGTTTTCGTGCCGCGGGTTAAGACTGGTCCTGTGGGAAGGCGATGGGGTAGATCTGGCTGTAGTGGTCCACAAAGTGGACCTCCAGGCCCTCGCTGATGTAGTCGGGCAGGTCAGAGAAGTCCTTCCTGTTCTCAGCTGGCATGATGATGCAGGTCACACCAGCACGACGGGCCTGAGGAACAAGATCCAGTTCAGATGATTGAGGAAATACACACTTCAAAATGACTTTAACAACGGTACGTTTGCCCTGACGGCATCTAAGGCGTGTAATGTCAGTTCATCCAACAGAAACATGTCAGTAACTCCTAATCCTTTTATCAACCCTCTGCACATGGTTGTGCTTAGAGAAGTTCAAATGAACCTGAAATTAAAATGTGGTTATTCTACACCCCCATACTTGTTACCCAAGACTTTTCCTCTGGACCAGAACCCGGCCCACGGCCCTCGTGATGGTGCAGCCGGCCCAAGACAAACCACACAACTCTACTCATGTCGGGCGAAAACTGCTTCTTTGCTTCATAAGAAGTTATGACATATTGGAGGTTTTTGGCCCTGAGCAACAATCAGGGACTCTTGCATTAACCTTATATTATCATATTATCATAAGTAGTTGACCGTTGGAAGGATCCAACATTCTACATACAGGGTATGAAGCGGAAGTGGATCTATTCGCCAACCCATGTCCAAAATGGTTCTCCCTGCCACAGCAGAAGGATCCTCCCTGTGGATGGACACATTTGCAAAGTGCCATGGCTAAGAAAGTTGCTTACGCCTCTCCGCCCCGTCCCTCTCCTGCTGCAGAGGCGAGAGCAGTTATTCCACTAGCCCTGGTACGCAGAAATGACTCAGATGATGGCGCCCAGGTCTGGACCCTGGGGAGCTTCTGAGGGGCTCTGTTTCAGAAGACGGGCTATAGGCACACTGCCCAATCTGTCCATGGCTGCGGGTTTGGCTCCAGAGGGGGCCGGTGGCAGGATCCTCCATAACCATTACAAGGTGATCAGGGTTCCAGTGCTGCTGCCAGGAAAGGCACTGAGAAGTGTTTGCAGCAACCATTTCTTTCTGCCACTAGGTCTGTGTGTCAGTGGGCTTTCCTTCAGACGGTCTCTGTGTGTCAGTGGGCTTTCCTTCACACGGTCTCTGTGTGTCAGTGGGCTTTCCTTCAGACTGTCTGTGTGTCAGTGGGCTTTCCTTCAGACGGTCTCTGTGTGTCAGTGGGCTTTCCTTCAGACGGTCTCTGTGTGTCAGTGGGCTTTCCTTCAGACGGTCTCTGTGTGTCAGTGGGCTTTCCTTCAGACTGTCTGTGTGTCAGTGGGCTTTCCTTCAGACTGCCCAGTGGGCTTTCCTTCAGACGGTCTGTGAGTCAGTGGGCTTTCCTTCAGACGGTCTGTGTGTCAGTGGGCTTTCCTTCAGACGGTCTCTGTGTGTCAGTGGGCTTTCCTTCAGACTGCCCAGTGGGCTTTCCCTCAGACGGTCTCTTTGTCAGTGGGCTTTCCTTCAGACGGTCTCTGTGTGTCAGTGGGCTTTCCTTCAGACGGTCTCTGTGTGTCAGTGGGCTTTCCTTCAGACGGTCTCTGTGTGTCAGTGGGCTTTCCTTCAGACGGTCTGTGTGTCAGTGGGCGTTCCTTCAGACGGTCTGTGTGTCAGTGGGCTTTCCTTCAGACGGTCTGTGAGTCTGCGGGCTTTCCTTCAGACGGTCTGTGTGTCAGTGGGCTTTCCTTCAGACGGTCTCTGTGTGTCAGTGGGCTTTCCTTCAGACGGTCTCTGTGTGTCAGTGGGCTTTCCTTCAGACGGTCTGTGTGTCAGTGGGCGTTCCTTCAGACGGTCTCTGTGTGTCAGTGGGCTTTCCTTCAGACGGTCTGTGAGTCTGCGGGCTTTCCTTCAGACGGTCTGTGTGTCAGTGGGCTTTCCTTCAGACGGTCTGTGTGTCAGTGGGCTTTCCTTCAGACGGTCTGTGTGTCAGTGGGCTTTCCTTCAGACGGTCTGTGTGTCAGTGGGCTTTCCTTCAGACTGCCCAGTGGGCTTTCCTTCAGACGGTCTGTGAGTCAGTGGGCTTTCCTTCAGACTGCCCAGTGGGCTTTCCTTCAGACTGCCCAGTGGGCTTTCCTTCAGACGGTCTGTGTGTCAGTGGGCTTTCCTTCAGACTGCCCAGTGGGCTTTCCTTCAGACGGTCTGTGAGTCAGTGGGCTTTCCTTCAGACTGTCTGTGAGTCTGCGGGCTTTCCTTCAGACTGTCTGTGAGTCTGCGGGCTTTCCTTCAGACTGTCTCTGTGTGTCAGTGGGCTTTCCTTCAGACGGTCTGTGAGTCAGTGGGCTTTCCTTCAGACGGTCTGTGAGTCAGTGGGCTTTCCTTCAGATGGCCTGTCAGTCAGTGGGCTTTCCTTCAGACGGCCTGTCAGTCAGTGGGCTTTCCTTCAGTCGGTCTGTCAGTCAGTGGGCTTTCCTTCAGTCGGTCTGTCAGTCAGTGGGCTTTCCTTCAGTCGGTCTGTCAGTCAGTGGGCTTTCCTTCAGACGGTCTGTGAGTCAGTGGGCTTTCCTTCAGACTGTCTCTGAGTCTGTGGGCTTTCCTTCAGACTGTCTCTGTGTGTCAGTGGGCTTTCCTTCAGACTGTGTCAGTGGGCTTTCCTTCAGTCGGTCTGTGAGTCTGTGGGCTTTCCTTCAGACAGTCTGTGAGTCTGTGGGCTTTCCTTCAGACGGTCTGTGAGTCTGTGGGCTTTCCTTCAGACGGTCTCTGTGTGTCAGTGGGCTTTCCTTCAGACGGTCTGTGAGTCAGTGGGCTTTCCTTCAGACGGTCTGTGAGTCAGTGGGCTTTCCTTCAGACAGTCTCTCTGTGTCAGTGGGCTTTCCTTCAGACGGTCTGTGAGTCTGCGGGCTTTCCTTCAGATGGTCTCTGTGTCAGTGGGCTTTCCTTCAGACGGTCTCTTTGTGTCAGTGGGCTTTCCTTCAGACGGTCTGTGAGTCAGTGGGCTTTCCTTCAGTCGGTCTGTCAGTCAGTGGGCTTTCCTTCACTCGGTCTGTCAGTCAGTGGGCTTTCCTTCACTCGGTCTGTCAGTCAGTGGGCTTTCCTTCACTCGGTCTGTCAGTCAGTGGGCTTTCTTTCAGACTGTCTGTGAGTCAGTGGGCTTTCCTTCAGACTGTCTGTGAGTCAGTGGGCTTTCCTTCAGACTGCCTCTCTGTGTCAGTGGGCTTTCCTTCAGATGGTCTCCGTGTCAGTGGGCTTTCCTTCAGACGGCCCAGTGGGCTTTCCTTCAGACTGCCCAGTGGGCTTTCCTTCAGACTGCCCAGTGGGCTTTCCTTCAGACTGTCTGAGTCAATGGGCTTTCCTTCAGACGGTCTGTGTGTCAGTGGGCTTTCCTTCAGACGGTCTGTGTGTCAGTGGGCGTTCCTTCAGACGGTCTCTGTGTGTCAGTGGGCTTTCCTTCAGATGGTCTCTGTGTGTCAGTGGCCTTTCCTTCAGACTGCCTCTGTGTGTCAGTGGGCTTTCCTTCAGATGGCTCCGTGTCAGTGGGCTTTCCTTCAGTCGGTCTGTGAGTCAGTGGGCTTTCCTTCAGTCGGTCTGTGTGTCAGTGGGCTTTCCTTCAGATGGCTCCGTGTCAGTGGGCTTTCCTTCAGTCGGTCTGTGAGTCAGTGGGCTTTCCTTCAGTCGATCTGTGTGTCAGTGGGCTTTCTTTCAGACTGCCCAGTGGGCTTTCCTTCAGACTGTCTGTGTCAGTGGGCTTTCCTTCAGACGGTCTGTGTGTCAGTGGGCTTTCCTTCAGATGGTCTGTGTGTCAGTGGGCTTTCCTTCAGACGGTCTGTGTGTCAGTGGGCTTTCCTTCAGACTGCCCAGTGGGCTTTCCTTCAGACTGTCTGAGTCAATGGGCTTTCCTTCAGACGGTCTGTGTGTCAGTGGGCTTTCCTTCAGACGGTCTGTGTGTCAGTGGGCTTTCCTTCAGACGGTCTGTCTATCAGTGGGCTTTCCTTCAGACGGTCTGTGTGTCAGTGGGCTTTCCTTCAGACGATCTCTGTGTGTCAGTGGGCTTTCCTTCAGACGATCTCTGTGTGTCAGTGGGCTTTCCTTCAGACGGTCTCTGTGTGTCAGTGGGCTTTCCTTAAGACGGTCTCTGTGTGTCAGTGGGCTTTCCTTCAGACGGTCTGTGAGTCAGTGGGCTTTCCTTCAGACGGTCTGTGAGTCAGTGGGCTTTCCTTCAGACGGTCTCTGTGAGTCAGTGGGCTTTCCTTCAGACGGTCTGTGAGTCAGTGGGCTTTCCTTCAGATAGTCTCTATGTGTCAGTGGGCTTTCCTTCAGACGGTCTGTGAGTCAGTGGGCTTTCCTTCAGACTGCCCAGTGGGCTTTCCTTCAGACTGTCTGAGTCAATGGGCTTTCCTTCAGACGGTCTGTGTGTCAGTGGGCTTTCCTTCAGACGGTCTGTGTGTCAGTGGGCTTTCCTTCAGACGGTCTGTGTATCAGTGGGCTTTCCTTCAGACGGTCTGTGTGTCAGTGGGCTTTCCTTCAGACGGTCTCTGTGTCAGTGGGCTTTCCTTCAGACGGTCTGTGTGTCAGTGGGCTTTCCTTCAGACGATCTCTGTGTGTCAGTGGGCTTTCCTTCAGACGATCTCTGTGTGTCAGTGGGCTTTCCTTCAGACGGTCTCTGTGTGTCAGTGGGCTTTCCTTAAGACGGTCTCTGTGTGTCAGTGGGCTTTCCTTCAGACGGTCTGTGAGTCAGTGGGCTTTCCTTCAGACGGTCTCTGTGAGTCAGTGGGCTTTCCTTCAGACGGTCTGTGAGTCAGTGGGCTTTCCTTCAGACGGTCTCTGTGAGTCAGTGGGCTTTCCTTCAGACGGTCTGTGAGTCAGTGGGCTTTCCTTCAGATAGTCTCTATGTGTCAGTGGGCTTTCCTTCAGACGGTCTGTGAGTCAGTGGGCTTTCCTTCAGATGGTCTGTGTGTCAGTGAGCTTTCCTTCAGATGGTCTCTGTGTGTCAGTGAGCTTTCCTTCAGATGGTCTCTGTCAGTGAGCTTTCCTGCAGATGGTCTCTGTGAGTCAGTGGGCTTTCCTTCAGATGGTCTGTGTGTGTCAGTGGGCTTTCCTTCAGATGGTCTGTGTGTGTCAGTGAGCTTTCCTTCAGATGGTCTGTGTGTGTCAGTGAGCTTTCCTTCAGATGGTCTCTGTGTCAGTGAGCTTTCCTTCAGATGGTCTCTGTCAGTGAGCTTTCCTTCAGATGGTCTCTGTCAGATGTCTGTGTGTCAGTGGGCTTTCCTTCAGATGGTCTGTGTGTCAGTGGGCTTTCCTTCAGATGGTCTGTGTGTCAGTGAGCTTTCCTTCAGATGGTCTGTGTGTCAGTGAGCTTTCCTTCAGATGGTCTGTGTGTCAGTGAGCTTTCCTTCAGATGGTCTCTGTGTCAGTGAGCTTTCCTTCAGATGGTCTCTGTGTCAGTGAGCTTTCCTTCAGTCTGTAATTTATCCAAAGTACTTCCAGATTTCACTTCAGGCATCTTTTGTTCCAACAAGACGAGGCCATCATGTCTCCCCTGATCTCTCGCTGTGAGTGAGCGCTAGCAGCCCCGCCTCCTTAAGCCCCGCCTCCTTAAGCCCCGCCTCCATGCAGTCAATGCGTGCAGGCAGGATGACAGGGAGCGGGGCAGTGAGTGCGCTCTGATCTGCGCTATTTTAATGAAGGATCGATAATAATAAAAAACTAAATCGTATAGTTTTCATGTATGGGTACCGCGGTACCTTTTAGTATCCAGACACCGTAAACATTAGTCTAGCGCTTGTCTTTTTTACCCCTGCAGGGTCAGGCTCCACCTGGTGCAGTTACTGTCTGGGTCGGCTGGGACCCCCTACTGTCTGCAACCACTAACCTGCACTCACTCACAAGGTGCATTCACCGGCTCCCCCAGTGGACCCAGAGAGTCCCGTAGATTTACAACAAAGGTTAAGATATTGTAACCCAGGTCCTATAAGCACAGGTGGAGCCCTCTCCAACCCTTATTTCAGAGGGCAAATGCGTGCTTGATTGGAGGAGTATTACCCAGGAAGTCTAATAGAAGGTGCCGCCTTTGCCTCTTGAACCTGGGTTACAAAACCTAAAACGCATGCTCATTATTGGAGGAGAGTCTCCATCCAGTCCTGCAGAAGGCCGTCTGTACGATAAGGGTTGCCATATTGTAACCGTCACCTCTGCCGGCTGTCAGGCTCACAGTAGAAATCCGTTGGCTTCATCCCAGAGATGTTCAACTAGGGGTGGGCAAACTTTTGGGCTCAGGGGCCACATTGAATAAAAACATTTGACAGACGGGCCGGGCCAGTATCAGATGGATGGAGAGTGTTTGTGTGAACCTGTCACGGGAGGACAATGTTTAGGACCCAAATGCAGACCACATGAGAGTATGAGTATCTGGTAAAACAGATCACTGGAGCCAAAGGGAAGGTGGGGAGCCTGTGGTCCGCCACAGGGGGTGCTGGGCGGTGGGAGACCCGTGGCTCTACACTGGAGGACGGCGAGGCCGGCAGGGGGCGGTGTGAGAATATAACGTAAATGACTCAGCTTTTTTGTTCAACTCGCTGGTTAAATCTTCATCAATTTGTTCTACACGCCGAGTCACTGTTCTGCCTGATAAACTCCATTTTTCAAATTAGTTTTTGCTCTCTGGACATAAGAGACCTGCTGTTTCTACCATACATTCTTTCAAAAACTCTCCTTCAGAGAAAGGCTTGCTGGCTTTTGCTAATTTGAATGCTAGCAAAAAACTTGCCTTGATGCTTGATTCTTGTATAGCAGTTTGGCGGAGAAAAATATTTTGCTGACTCTTTAAATTGGCTGCCAACCTCTTAGCAGTAGCCGCCCGTTCTGTCGTTGACTGTTGGCTAGCATAGTTAGCATGCTTGGCGGAAAAGTGGAGGCTAATATTGTATTCTTTGAATACTGCAATGGTTTCTTGGCAAATAAGACATACTGCCTCTGATCGTACTTCGGTGAAAAAATACTTAGCAGCCTACAAATTAAAGACTCTGCACTCACTGTGGACTTGTCTCTTCTTGGGTCCACTCATTGTGACAGAAGGGATCACTGCAGGAGGCTGACAGACAGAACCCTGTATGTCACGTGACATGAGCGCGCAGGGTGGAATGTGGTTAGTTATGTTAGTTATACTGAGGAAAAATACTCTGCATGCAGCTGTCAGTTCATTTACAACTCTAAAACTGTTGTAGTACAAACCCTGTCTCCGGCGACAGAAAGTGATTCATATTACCGTAATGCTTCTAAAGTTAACGCTTTACGACATAATTAAAAAGGATTCTGACCGCTAAGAAGTGGAGCTTTTCAGTGGTTTGCGGTATATTATGGTAATAAAAAAAATAAAAAAGTGTGGCCTTGTCTGTGGGATCAGTGGGGGAGGGGTGGAATGGACCAGCAGCACAGCAAGTGTTGTGTGTCGCTCTAGTCCAGCAGAACTCGGCAGGCAGCGGTCCGCACGGCGCTACAAACTGCTGTAACGCCTCTCTGCTCCCGACTTGATTTTCCCAAAGCACGATGACCACAACAGACCAGCGTTGATGTTTCTTCTTGCTTATTGATTGCACAGCCTCTTTTAGGCTTTTGGTGTGTGTGTTCTTCTGCAGCAGAGCCGTGTGCGCAGCAGAAGGCATTACAGCGGTCTTTCTGCTGCAGAAGAACACACCAGAAGCCTGAAAGAGGCTGTGCAGTAAATACTCATGAAGAAACATCAACGCTGGTCTGTTGTGGTCATCGTGCTTCAGGAAACTGAACTTGGGAACGGAGAAGCGCTACAGCGGTCTTTACTATAACTTTTTTTTTTAATGTTATAATAATTATAATACTCGGCGGGCCGGATTAAAATGCCGTAGTTTGCCCACCTCTGAACTAGAAGCATGTCCAATGCTCAGATTACTCTGAACAAAGATGCAGCGCTTTTCCTCTAGGCCGCCGAAGGAAAGTGAAAAAGACGCCGACACAGAAAAACACTACATGATACTCATTTTACATTTTTCAACGGCTTTGGGAGAGCTTTCACATAATGATGCACCCAGCTAATGGGACCCGTTTGAATCTTTACAAGAGAATACAGATTGAAAAGGTTGGCTCTCTCTGTGTGAACCGCAACGGCACGCAGGGCCGGCTCTAATGGTCCAGGAAGTGAAGCTGGTTCAGAGCGCCGGTCTTGTCAGCTTCACAAGACCTCTAATCTGGGGCCACAAACCCCGCAAACAGTGGGCATTGTGCCCCCTTCAGGCAGAGGGGTGCAATGCCCACTGTCCAGGAAAGACTGTCCTCAGTACCGCTGGAGACCCGGGTCCCCGCTGGAGACCCGGTCCCCCGCTGCAGACCCGGGTCCCCGCTGGAGACCCGGTCCCCGCTGGAGACCGGGTCCCCGCTGCAGACCCGGGTCCCCGCTGCAGACCCGGGTCCCCGCCGGAGACCCGGGTCCCCGCCGGAGACCCGGGTCCCCGCCGGAGACCCGGGTCCCCGCCGGAGACCCGGGTCCCCGCTGGAGACCCGGGTCCCCGCTGCAGACCCGGGTCCCCGCTGGAGACCCGGTCCCCGCTGGAGACCTGGGTCCCCGCTGGAGACCCGGGTCCCCGCTGGAGACCCGGGTCCCCGCCGCAGACCGGGTCCCCGCCGCAGACCGGGTCCCCGCCGCAGACCGGGTCCCCGCCGGAGACCCGGGTCCCCGCTGGAGACCCGGGTCCCCGCTGGAGACCCGGGTCCCCGCTGGAGACCCGGGTCCCCGCTGGAGACCCGGTCCCCGCTGGAGACCCGGGTCCCCGCTGCAGACCCGGTCCCCGCTGCAGACCCGGGTCCCCGCTGGAGACCCGGTCCCCGCTGGAGACCCGGTCCCCGCTGGAGACCCGGTCCCCGCTGGAGACCAGGTTGTATTGCTGGGCCCCTGTACGGAAAGGAGGTATGGGAGACTGGGAAACCGTCTTGTACTCACAGCGATAGTTTTCTCTTTAATTCCGCCGACCGGCAGTATCTTGCCGGTCAGGGACACTTCACCGGTCATGGCTACGTTCTGGCGCACCGGCCGGTTGGTTGCCAGGGACAACAGTGCCGTGACGATGGTGCAGCCGGCGCTCGGGCCGTCCTTGGGAGTCGCCCCCTGGGAGCACAAACAGGAACATTGCTGCCAGCCACACTGGATGTTTGATCGACCAAAGGGAACAAAGAGGCTGAAGCCGGGTGTTATAATCAGAGTGCGTCTACATTTGCCTCCAGTAGGAGCTGAGTGCAGGAACCCTGTGTTGCCATGGTTACCTCAGGGACGTGCAGGTGCAGGTGAGAGTTGACCAGGAACAGGTTGTCTGGCTCCTGGGTCATCAGGAAGACTCTGGCGAAGGTTGAAGCAATCTTTGCACTTTCCTTCATGACGTCACCCAGCTGACCTGCAGAGGAGCAACACGTTACCTATTAATGACTATAATAATAACATGTATAATAATAATAATAACAGATATAATAATAACTATAATAACAAGAACTATAATAACAACTATAGTAATAACAACTATAATAATAACATGCATACAACACGTTACCTATTAACAACTATAATAACAGCTATAATAATAACCGCTATAATAATAACAATAATAATAATAATAATAATAATAACAACATGCATAGACCTGGCTCCTTCAAAGACAGGAGGTAAGACGCATAAATCATGTAGAACTAGACGTTACACCATTCCAGACTAAATGAGGCTGTACACAGCTTCTATGATAGAACATATGAAGACAGACTGCGTGGGTCATGCGTGTGCTTTCAGTGTCACTAACGCTCCTCTGGACTGACCTGTGACCTCCAGGGACCCGTCTGCTTTAGGGTCCGCTCCTCCAGAAGGCCGGCGCAGAGAAGTCTCCATGAACAGCGTGGACCCTCCTGCAAGAGAAGACACCTTTATGTGTGTGTGTGTGTGTGTGTGTGTGTGTGTGTGTGTGTGTGTGTGTGTGTGTGTGTGTGTGTGTGTCTGTCTCTGTGGGTGTGTGTGTGTGTGTGTGTGTGTGTGTCTGTCTCTGTGTGTGTGTGTGTGTGTGTGTCTCTCTCTCTCTCTCTCTCACCCATAGCGGTCCATGCCAGCCCCATCACCACCCCTGGAGGAGTGATGTCATACATCCGTTCCACGGTGAAGATGGGCTTCCCCACATAGGCCTGCAGGTTGTCGGGGGTAACCGTCACGCCGGTCTGTTCCCCGCTGACGATGCAGAACGCCACTTTACGGAAAACCTGAGGACAACAAAGAGGGTCAGACGCAGAGAAACCCTGGAGGATGTGAGATGTCTGGAATATATGTAGGTGTGTTGTTGGTTAAGAATGAAATATGTGCAGTCACCTTTTCAACTTGTTTCTGCAGGTTTCGAACCCCCGACTCTCTGCAGTACTGCCTGATGAGCAAACTGAGCGCCTCAGAGGAGATGGAGGCCTTCTCCTCCGTCAGACCACAGTGAGAGCGAAGCTGAGGGACCAGGTACCTCTGGAGAGAGCAATAGAAATTCATATCCATGTTTTACTTTAATTTATATTCATGGTTACTGTTAACAATAACCATAAGAACCATAAAAACCATAATAACCATAATCACCTCAGCGATGGCCAGCTTCTCCTGCGCCACGTATCCAGACACGTTGATCATCTCCATGCGGTCTCGGAGCGGCTCTGGGATGGTGTCCGTCACGTTGGCCGTGCAGATGAACAGGATCTTTATGGAGCAGAAGAAAAGTCACATGATGTCATCTCCATGAAGCTGCTGCGAGGACACAAGGAGCTCCATGAAGCTGCTGCGGACACAAGGAGCTCCATGAAGCTGCTGCGGACACAAGGAGCTCCATGAAGCTGCTGCGGACACAAGGAGCTCCATGAAGCTGCTGCGAGGACACAAGGAGCTCCATGAAGCTGCTGCGAGGACACAAGGAGCTCCATGAAGCTGCTGCGAGGACACAAGGAGCTCCATGAAGCTGCTGCGGACACAAGGAGCTCCATGAAGCTGCTGCGGACACAAGGAGCTCCATGAAGCTGCTGCGGACACAAGGAGCTCCATGAAGCTGCTGCGGACACAAGGAGCTCCATGAAGCTGCTGCGAGGACACAAGGAGCTCCATGAAGCTGCTGCGAGGACACAAGGAGCTCCATGAAGCTGCTGCGAGGACACAAGGAGCTCCATGAAGCTGCTGCGGACACAAGGAGCTCCATGAAGCTGCTGTGAGGACACAAGGAGCTCCATGAAGCTGCTGCGGACACGAGGAGCTCCATGAAGCTGCTGCGGACACAAGGAGCTCCATGAAGCTGCTGCGGACACGAGGAGCTCCATGAAGCTGCTGCGGACACAAGGAGCTCCATGAAGCTGCTGCGAGGACACAAGGAGCTCCATGAAGCTGCTGCGAGGACACAAGGAGCTCTATGAAGCTGCTGCGGACACAAGGAGCTCCATGAAGCTGCTGCGGACACAAGGAGCTCCATGAAGCTGCTGCGAGGACACGAGGAGCTCCATGAAGCTGCTGCGGACACAAGGAGCTCCATGAAGCTGCTGCGGACACGAGGAGCTCCATGAAGCTGCTGCGGACACGAGGAGCTCCATGAAGCTGCTGCGGACACGAGGAGCTCCATGAAGCTGCTGCGGACACGAGGAGCTCCATGAAGCTGCTGCGGACACAAGGAGCTCCATGAAGCTGCTGCGGACACAAGGAGCTCCATGAAGCTGCTGCGAGGACACAAGGAGCTCCATGAAGCTGCTGCGAGGACACAAGGAGCTCCATGAAGCTGTTGCGGACACAAGGAGCTCCATGAAGCTGCTGCGGACACGAGGAGCTCCATGAAGCTGCTGCGGACACGAGGAGCTCCATGAAGCTGCTGCGGACACGAGGAGCTCCATGAAGCTGCTGCGGACACGAGGAGCTCCTTGAAGCTGCTGTGGACACAAGGAGCTCCATGAAGCTGCTGCGGACACGAGGAGCTCCATGAAGCTGCTGCGGACACGAGGAGCTCCATGAAGCTGCTGCGGACACGAGGAGCTCCATGAAGCTGCTGTGGACACAAGGAGCTCCATGAAGCTGCTGCGGACACGAGGAGCTCTCCTACCTTTGACAGGTCCACAGGGACGTCCAGGTAGTGGTCCAGGAAGTTGGCGTTCTGTTCCGGGTCCAGAAGCTCCAGCAGGGCGGAGGAGGGGTCTCCCTGGTAACCACGACCCATCTTATCCACCTGGTGAGCAGGTAGTGACCGACTCAGTAGAATATGCACTATGTATACATTACATTTATTATGTATAGCCCAACATCACCAAGTATCCTCAGAGGACTTTACATCCTGTCCAGGACCTCACACCAGATCAGAAAACTCCCAAAAGCCTTTAACAGGGAGAGAAGGACGAGACCTTCAGGAGAGCAACAGAGTCCAACATCTGAAGAGTAAGCTTGGGACTGCAGGACTAGACCCACCAGGACCTGCAGGACTAGACCCACCAGGACTAGACCCACCAAGACCTGCAGGACTAGACCCACCAAGACCTGCAGGACTAGACCCACCAGGAGGAGCTAAGATAACCAGCTGGACCCTGAGGCTCCTCCACTACCCAGCATGCTGCTGGCTGTCTGGTGTTCAGTCACAGGAGAACCAGATGGATGAAAGCAGCGGGAGGTTGTGACTGTTGAGCCCACGTCTTCAGAGACCAGGATCCATCGTGGTCCAGGATCCATCGTGGTCCAGGATCCATCGTGGTCCAGGATCCATCGTGGTCCAGGATCCATCGTGGTCCAGGATCCATCGTGGTCCAGGATCCATCGTGGTCCTGGAGCCATCAGGACTCTGTTTACATCCTGGTGCTCAAACAGTCAGCGTTGATGGACCAAATCATCTGATTCATGTGAAGATGTCATCATCCGCCCAGAGAATTGTTTTTGTTGCTTGTTTACATTCCTTGGGATTCAAAGTAAAATCTGACTTCAGGAATGTTTTAGTTTTGTGTTGAAAATGACCTGCAATTGAATTCATTGATCATCCTGTTAGAACCTCCAGCTTCCTCCACACCCCACCTGCTGCCTGCAGGACCCACAGCTGCAGGTCCATGCAGGTCCATGCAGGTCCATCCAGGTCTCTCCAGGTCCATCCAGGTCCATCCAGGTCCATGAAGGTCTCTCCAGGTCCATCCAGGTCCATGCAGGTCCATCCAGGTCTCTCCAGGTCTCTCCAGGTCCATCCAGGTCCATGCAGGTCCATCCAGGTCCATGCAGGTCTCTCCAGGTCCATGCAGGTCCATGCAGGTCCATGCAGGTCTCTCCAGGTCCATGCAGGTCTCTGCCAGCCCCTCCCCTCCAGGACTAGGAGACCCTGCCCTCCGCTCTCAGTCCTCTGTCTCTCCACTAAGTGTCTCCTCCTCACTGATAGTTGTGGAATTCATAATCAGGAATATCTGAATATCTTCTTATAACATGTAGTTCATGTAAAGTTCATCTTAGTCGTCTCCAAGTAACTCCAGTTTACAACAAGTAGCCAGTAAGAATCTTTTCATTGCAGACAGTAAATATTAATATTGAACTCCTCCCACCACTGACCTCGTCTATCAGCACCAGAGGGTTCTCCGTCTTGGTTTTCTTCAGGCACTGGATGATCTTCCCTGGCATCGCTCCAACATACGTCCTCCTGGACACACAGAACGCCATGCCACCGGGTTTCACCAACTTGGAATGCACGATATATGAAGAATAGGTTCCAGTATAAAGTGTAGCCTTGCAGACCTGTGTCCTTTGATCTCCGCCACATCAGTCATGCCTCCCACGCTGAACCTGTAGTACTGTCTGTTGAGGGCTCTGGCGATGGAGCGGGCGATGGAGGTCTTCCCGACCCCTGGAGGGCCGTAGAAGCACAGGATCTTGCCCTGGGTAGACCCGCGCAGCTGGCTCACTGCTATGAACTCCTGCAGAGACCAAGAGGAAGTTCATTTCCACAAGAGAAAGCTCCACAGCTTTTGAATTGTGGTTCAAGATGTGAACATTTACATCCAAGTGAAACAGCTGTGTTTCTTCTTTAAATGTGTTAGAGTGCATTCACTCACCAAGATGCGCTTCTTTACATCATCCATCCCATAATGATCTTCTTCCAGAACCTCTTTGGCTCTTTCCAGTGAGACGTTCTCTTCACTGTTGGTTCCCCAGGGCATGCTGGTCAGCCAGTCCAGGTAGTTACGGGTCACACTGAAACACAGGACATGTTGTAGAGTTATTCAGATGACAATGCTCTGTATTGCTAACCAAGTCTCTTATATACAGATAGACATTCATTCAAGTTTAGTCTACAGTCAGTGTACCTTGGAGTCGAGCATTCCTTCATTAAAATGTGTAAAAAGCATTTTTTAATGGAATATTTCAGTCTTCCTCTTCACTGCCGTCTGCTGCAATATCCTGACTATTCTCTGCATCTTACAACCACTGGAAGCGTGTGAATCTATATTCATGTGTCCTATGTCGTATAGTAGTTAACCTTAACTCATGTCTCATATTCATTGTCTACTTTATGGTGTGCTGAATATTGCACTAGAAAGAAAAAGATCAGTCTGGAGATCTGAACAGTGAGCAGAATGTCAGGATGAGCGTCGCTCAAGCCGCTCTGCCATTAGCTGCAGTAGAGGATCTCCTGCTAGCCGAACCACAAGGCCACAGAGCAGCAGGAGGCCACAGGATTATGAAACACTTCACAAACCTTCATTGTCATGCAGATTAATAATGACAGCTGAAAATAACCAGTGAACTAGATTCAAGCATCTGTAAGGATACCCCTCCTCTCTCCCTCCTTCTGCTTCATGTTCCGTGGCTATCTGGATCGTGTTCCATGCGTATACTACTCATTATATGAATAATTTCGGTCATATTCAAGGAATGTGCTGTAACTCTGTTACGTTGTTCATTCAAAAACCTAACAGATGTTGAACTCAGACAAAACTAAAGTTAGGTCAAAAACATCTCTAAAACAAATGATAATCTTAATGAATGTCTCCAGTGCCGTTGTTCAGCATCTCTGAGTAATCTAGAGGGACACCAGAGTAAACAAGACCAACTTGAACTCTGAGGAGTGGTTGTCCAACAGCCCCAGCTTGTTGAGTTCTTCGTTGATGACGTCCATGATGTGGTCGGGGACGGTCCTCTCTTTGAGCCGCTCTCTGAACTTCTCCTCGATAGCGTCTTTGTCCTCCTTTTCCAGACCGAGTTCCTGAAATCACCCAGCACACACAACTGTGCACGTCAGGAAGATACGACATCACCTGTAGTCATGTCCACAAAGTGGTGACTACATCACCTGTAGTCATGGTATGACCACAGAGTGGTGACTACATCACCTGTAGTCATGGTATGACCACAGACTGGTGACTACATCACCTGTAGTCATGTCATGACCACAGAGTGGTGACTACATCACCTGTAGTTATGTCATGACCACAGAGTGGTGACTACATCACCTGTAGTCATGGTATGACCACAGAGTGGTGACTACATCACCTGTAGTCATGGTATGACCACAGAGTGGTGACTACATCACCTGTAGTCATGGTATGACCACAGAGTGGTGACTACATCACCTGTAGTCATGGTATGACCACAGAGTGGTGACTACATCACCTGTAGTCATGATCACAGAGTGGTGACTACATCACCTGTAGTCATGATCACAGAGTGGTCTGGGCGGTTGGAGGGAGACACACAATGGTAAATAAGGGGCCCTTTTATGCATCACACCAAATAATACCTATGACAGTGTTATATGATGGAATATGATAGATGGACGGATTGTCGGACCATCCATCTATCCATTCATCCATCCATGGATAGATTCTTTATTCATCCCCATGGGTAAATTAGTTTGTCATAGTAGCAAGCAATTTACATATAAGACACAAAAAATATCAGGAATGCAAAATACTCAATATATACATAAAACAGTAGAGCCTATTCAATTAGGAAATTAAACAATAAATAAAGTGCAAAAATGAAAAGTATATACAGTGTACATACTTATGTACACTGCATATACTTTTCATTGTGTATATAAGTATTGTTGAGTGTCCGAGGAAAAATATGAAAGTAAAAAGGTCTAACTATTATAACCGTATAATCATTTTCTTTTTCTATATAACCATTTAAATATATATATGCTGTTTGGTTTATATTTTTATTATAGTTTGTGATTAGACCACATAAAATATATAGGACGCTATAAGTTGCTATGTTATATACTCTTTTTGAATGAGATGTGTTAAATGTTCTCTCCTTTGTTAAAGAGCATGCATTGGCAGTATTACCAAATAAGGTAGTGAAACCTCCTCTGTCCAACTCTGGTGACAGGATGATTTATGTATTCTGGTGTATAAAAGAGGGGGTAGGAATGCATGTTTTTTGGGGGGTGCCTGACAATTCTGTGCAGGATTAGAGAAGAGAGAAGAGGTGTTTATTCACCAGCTCTAAACTTAACCCTTCCTCTTAGTTACTTAATATGCATCTTTACTAGAAAAGGAGAAAAATCGGGTTGGGACAGGTCTCCAGCTTTAGAGTCTGGAAGAAACTTCTGCTATCAGGAGGGGGGTGCCTGGCAATTCTGTGCAGGAGTAGACAAGAGAGAAGAGGTGTTCACTCACCAGCTCTAAAAACTTAACCTCTTCTCTTAGTTACTTGTGACTTATAAACTGTTTGATTGAATTTAATTTTTTGTATCTAAGATAAACTTTGAATAAAAACTCAGCCTTTCCCTTTGGAAGGTACTGAAACCAAACAAAAGGTTCTGGTTCTTTAAAACAATTTAAACCCTCTTTCCCTGTCCATCCACCGTGAGATAGAGGTGACGACTGAATCTACCAAAGAGACTTAAGGTAAGTATCTTTGGGTGAAGACTTTTGCAGTGTTTGTCATAACGATGAGATGGTGTCAAAATAGGTAGAGAGAAGGTGTAGACGATATACGTACTCGCTTGATAAGGGTTGGGAGGAGTTACAGCCTACCGCAGGGGACCTAGAGCGCAAGCTGTAAAACACCCTCGACAAAATCTATAACTTCATTTGAAAATAACACAAAAACCTAACGATTTAGCACGGGGTGAGATAAAAGACCGAAGGCGTTATGCCAATATCGGATGAGGATTATTATTTCCTCCGGGATCACTAGGATAATTAGCCGACGGAGTGCCACCGAGTTAGGTGCGAGGTCTTGCCTTTCCTACTCTCCCCCCTACCCTCCTCTTTCTCTGGCAAGACCACCGTTCACGCTACAGTATGTACACTGTAAATACTTATATACAGTGACTAGACAACAAAAGCGGTGCAAGGGCTGTTGATGTTGATTCAATTGACGGAGGATTATTCATTTGGAAGTTGCACTGGTGTAACTTACAGGAACAATGTAAATGTAAAGACAGACAGACAGGCTCACAGACAGGCATACAGACAGACAGACAGACACACAGGCTCACAGACAGACAGACTGTTCTACCTTCTTGATGATCTTGAGCTGCTCCTGCAGCAGGTACTTCCTGTGGGTCTGTTTGATCTTGTCCTCCACCTGAGAGCAGAGCAGGACACACATGAAGCCTGAGGCGGTGAGCAGGGAAGTGCTCACGTGTTTGGTGATGATCTCTGACCTCTCGGCCCAGGCGCTGCTGCAGTTTACTCAGCTCGTACTCCTTCTTCAGCAGAGACAGAGCCTTGTAGAGGCGCTTCGGGATCTGCAGACACACAGCAATGGGTTTCAAAGGCCTGCACACTTTCAACTCATCACTAGAAGAACTTCAAATAAAGACATAAACTGTATGTTTAGAACAGGCTGTGTAATGTCTACAGTGCATTTACCAAATCAACCACTTATTCCCATCATTGTAACCACACAAAGAAAATGAGAATTTACCTTAATAGTGTTTCAGATATTATCATTTATCTGAATAGAAAGAGCAGTATGTTTGAGTTGAGACATGACGATCAGGACTACCTGATGCCTGATCAACCAGGACGTCTTCACAGAGCAGACAAACAGCCCTAAAGGTTTCATTGATCTCTTCCAGGACCAAACAGTCCTAAAGGTTTCATTGATCTCTTCCAGGACCAAACAGTCCTAAAGGTTTCATTGATCTCTTCCAGGACCAAACAGTCCTAAAGGTTTCATTGATCTCTTCTAGGACCAAACAGCCCTAAAGGTTTCATTGATCTCTTCTAGGACCAAACAGTCCTAAAGGTTTCATTGATCTCTTCTAGGACCAAACAGCCCTAAAGGTTTCATTGATCTCTTCTAGGACCAAACAGTCCTAAAGGTTTCATTGATCTCTTCTAGGACCAAACAGTCCTAAAGGTTTCATTGATCTCTTCCAGGACCAAACAGTCCTAAAGGTTTCATTGATCTCTTCTAGGACCAAACAGCCCTAAAGGTTTCATTGATCTCTTCCAGGACCAAACAGTCCTAAAGGTTTCATTGATCTCTTCTAGGACCAAACAGCCCTAAAGGTTTCATTGATCTCTTCTAGGACCAAACAGTCCTAAAGGTTTCATTGATCTCTTCTAGGACCAAACAGCCCTAAAGGTTTCATTGATCTCTTCTAGGACCAAACAGTCCTAAAGGTTTCATTGATCTCTTCTAGGACCAAACAGTCCTAAAGGTTTCATTGATCTCTTCTAGGACCAAACAGCCCTAAAGGTTTCATTGATCTCTTCCAGGACCAAACAGTCCTAAAGGTTTCATTGATCTCTTCTAGGACCAAACAGTCCTAAAGGTTTCATTGATCTCTTCCAGGACCAAACAGTCCTAAAGGTTTCATTGATCTCTTCTAGGACCAAACAGCCCTAAAGGTTTCATTGATCTCTTCCAGGACCAAACAGTCCTAAAGGTTTCATTGATCTCTTCTAGGACCAAACAGCCCTAAAGGTTTCATTGATCTCTTCTAGGACCAAACAGCCCTAAAGGTTTCATTGATCTCTTCTAGGACCAAACAGCCCTAAAGGTTTCATTGATCTCTTCTAGGACCAAACAGTCCTAAAGGTTTCATTGATCTCTTCCAGGACGTCTCCACAGAGTGGACAAACAGTCCCTACAGGCCTTTAAACACGAGACACTCACATTAGTCTCTTCCAGGACGTCCTGTAGCTCCTGGGACTCTGCTCCTGTCAGCGCTGCTCCCATGTCGCTGAGGTAGATAGGGTTATCAACCACTCTCTGACCGGCCTGCATCATCTGGAGGACCGACTCTCTGACGGACACACACACATTTCACTTCTTTCCCACGGATCACGTCAACTTTCAGCAGATTGTGAGCACAAAAAGAATGAATTCAGCAGCCTTGTAAAGGAGACTTGTAAAGTACAGGAGTGGGGATGAAGAAGGAAGTGATGAACCTGAGGTTGGCTTTGTTGTCCAGCGTTAGCTCACCTCGAGTTCCCTTTGAGGTGAGCTAACGCTGGACAACAAAACCTCAGGTTCATCACTTCCTTAGGTCAACACACAAGTTCCGGTTGAACTGTGAGGCCAGCCGCAAACATTTAGATCTTTATGAAAACGACTGGCAGCAACTGGATCTGATGACTTTAGACTAGAATCTTTACATATTGCATACTATATAATTTGCTCATATATGATTGGACATTTTTTTTTTATTAATTTCAGATGCTCAATGTAGATTATTGTCCAATGCTGTATTTCATTGTAAAAGGAATCCACTACTTACAACAAGCTAAGCACCATGTTCCACCAATCATCATATTGTAAGATAATCAAAACCAGGATAGCGCGCATGACTGGCCTGACCAGGTCTGACTTGATCTCCGGTCATGTAGTGATCAGTTCAATTAAATATAGAATGAAGATGTAAAGCTTTCACCCCTCAAATGAAGGTCTTCTCACAGATACAAACAGGTCATACGTTTTAACACAAACGCTAGTAACATTTCTAAATTGCTTTACAGACGTTAATGCAGACCTATATCATAAGCATGATGAATAATGTATATAAAAACCTACATACATACTGAACATATTGTGACTGATGACTGACCTGTAGAGGGGGTTCAATGCAATGATGTCTCTGATGGTCTTCACTATCTCTGCTGTCAGCGCCTGCAAAACAAACATTACACATATTCAGGTTTTAATACGACCATCAGAAATAATCACTTGATGAAATGTGCCATCGCACTGGTGTCACATGTAGTGTGTGTTTGTACCTTGACCTCCTCTGTGACTGTGAACTGTTCATGTTGAATGTTGTCCACTTCTACCATCAGGATGTTGGAGGCCGGCAGAGGCTGAAGCTCTGGACTCAGTTCTGCTTCTGAAACCTACAACAGTCAACGAGAAAATAAATAAAAACCACAACAACTTTATCTCCCACCACTAATGAACAAACAATACAGTTAGTTAGATAGTTCAACTGTTTACAAAGTTAGTTTGATCGATTCTTATTTTATTTTGAGTTGTAATAATAAAATACAGTAAAAGCATAGTTGTGAAAGTGTACAGACCAAACTGCATTTACGAAGCTGTTTAAGGAAGTTTTACCTTTTGTTAGTACCTCTCTACTAGATATAATCAATGGGTCTTTACTAACGGGTCATGTACCACAGTCTTTTAAAGTAGCTGTAATTAAACCTCTTCTTAAGAAGCCCACTCTGGATCCAGAGGTGTTGGCTAACTACAGACCTATCTCTAACCTTCCCTTCCTCTCTAAGATACTGGAGAAGGTAGTCGCAAACCAGTTGTGAGACTTTTTACATAACAATAGTTTATTTGAGAAGTTTCAGTGAGGATTTAAAAAGCATCATAGCACAGATACACTAGTGACAATTACTAATGACCTTCTAGTTGCATCAGATAGGGGACTTGTCTCTGTACTGGTCTTATTAGACCTTAGTGCTGATAAAGGACTTGTCTCTGTACTGGTCTTGTTAGACCTTAGTGCTGATAAAGGACTTGTCTCTGTACTGGTCTTGTTAGACCTTAGTGCTGATAAAGGACTTGTCTCTGTTCTGGTCTTGTTAGACCTTAGTGCTGATAAAGGACTTGTCTCTGTACTGGTCTTGTTAGACCTTAGTGCTGATAAAGGACTTGTCTCTGTTCTGGTCTTGTTAGACCTTAGTGCTGATAAAGGACTTGTCTCTGTACTGGTCTTGTTAGACCTTAGTGCTGATAAAGGACTTGTCTCTGTACTGGTCTTGTTAGACCTTAGTGCTGATAAAGGACTTGTCTCTGGTCTTGTTAGACCTTAGTGCTGATAAAGGACTTGTCTCTGTTCTGGTCTTGTTAGACCTTAGTGCTGATAAAGGACTTGTCTCTGTACTGGTCTTGTTAGACCTTAGTGCTAATAAAGGACTTGTCTCCGTTCTGGTCTTATTAGACCTTAGTGCTGATAAAGGACTTGTCTCTGTTCTGGTCTTGTTAGACCTTAGTGCTAATAAAGGACTTGTCTCTGTACTGGTCTTGTTAGACCTTTTTCTTGTTAGACCAATTTCTTTATAATTTTGTAATAAATAAACTTCCCAAAACTAGCTAACATTAGTGAACCTGGTATCTTGGGCAGTTGCCCACTTTGTCTGTTTGCTATTCCTCTGCCTTTTATTTGTGCAACAGGTCATTCACTCGATGGCCAAATGTTCATGTAATAAATATGCCTAAAAATGTTCAGATCAATGTGTGCTGACTCACTTCATAGCTTCACAGCTGAAACATTTTTTTTTTTTTAAACTTGGTGGACGGAAGTTGAAAAGATGGCAACAGTCATCAGACTGGGCGTCTGCATGCTGCTTGAGAGCGTCATACTGAAACATGTGTAGAAGGCTACAGTGTGGCATGAGAGGGTCATACTGAAACATGTGTAGAAGGCTACAGTGTGGCATGTGAGGGTCACACTGAAACATGTGTAGAAGGCTACAGTGTGGCATGAGAGGGTCATACTTAAACATGTGTAGAAGGCTACAGTGTGGCATGTGAGGGTCATACTGAAACATGTGTAGAAGGCTACAGTGTGGCATGAGAGGGTCACACTGAAACATGTGTAGAAGGCTACAGTGTGGCATGTGAGGGTCACACTGAAACATGTGTAGAAGGCTACAGTGTGGCATGTGAGGGTCATACTGAAACATGTGTAGAAGGCTACAGTGTGGCATGTGAGGGTCACACTGAAACATGTGTAGAAGGCTACAGTGTGGCATGTAAGGGTCATTTACAGACCTTGTCCTCAAGCGTCTCCGTAGGAGAACCTGCTTGCTCCTTGCGGCTGCGTTTGGCTTTGCGTCTCGATGGAGGTTTGGGTTGGGATTCGGACTCGGACTCTGACCATACAGGGGCCGCCGCGGCCTCTTCAGGCTCCATCTCCAGCTGTCTGGTGATCCGGATCCTGACAGACCAGAGGGTAGCAATGTCGTATATAATGGAGGTCTACACAATGCAACAGTGGGGAGCTAAGTCTCCAGGTTTTCATTCCAACCACCACGATGCCTTTTACTAAAGAAGCGAGCGTCTCTAACCTGCGGTGTCCCATGACGATCATCCTCAGCTTGTCTCCCAGGTCCTGCATCTCATGAATCTGAACAAAGGTCCCTGTAGAATAGACGGCATCTAGAGACTCCACCACATCCAACTCATCCCTGCAAGAGACAGAAACACTCATTGCTGCCAACACACAGACATGGTAACAGGCAGCATGTCCAGCTCTGAGTCACTGATTAGCAGGGTTCAGACACATTCTGACCAATGGATTTCATGACTTTTCCATGACTTCAAACCAAATGTCATGACAAACATTTAGTGAAATCTGGGTGTAAACAGTAAAAAGTGAGTAAATGTAGTATTTAAACTAACAATGAGAACACAAAGCATACAGTAAACCTTAAATGACACAAATGAATGAGACAATAGTTTGATTAAAAGAATAAACATTTATATAGATGCCTGTATGTATGCCTGCTTATATTTTGAGTCTTTCTTTTAAAAGCATATTCATTATGACAACAACTTTTCATGAAACAATAACAACTTTATCTTATTAAATAAAACAGATGTTCACAAACTGCATCATTTGCAGTGGAATATCTGTAATAAATCACAATATAGGGCAATGTTTGATACCGCTATACTCTGCATATTGTAAAATGTTTAAACTTGCAATAAAATGGTATTTTGACTTAAGTATCGTATTTGTGACAGTGACGTCAGAAAAGCTGTGATTGCGACCAATTTGTAATTCTATGAGTATCTTCGATTCTTATGTCAACTGATGAAGTGAAGTTTGTTGTTGAGAAAACTATCAAGCTGCATAGTTTCTGTAGCAGCCGTCTCTAGTACATCCTCTTCTCCTGGACCAATAAAGGCCTGATGCTCACGTGAGGCTGCAGGACGCAGACAAAGCCCTCTACGCACCATCTCTCCTTCTTGCAAGAATTAATACTTTAAAGATAAGTTTGGGTTTTTCGACGGTCCAGCTTAAAAAGACTTAAAACCTGTTCAGGTATACATTTGCCGTGACACCCCATAAACTAGTTGAAAAATGGTAACAAATCACAATATCTGGAAAGGTTTGATACCGCTATTCTCTACATACTGTAAAATGTTTAAACTTGCAATAAAATGGTATTGTGGGGATTGCTCCCTAATGACAGGAGACCAGATGTCTGTTTACAAGACATCCTGCCAGGTGAAGTATGAGTGGAGAGTCGAGGAGCAAAGCTCTCTTCAGGCCGACCACCAATGAGGAGACGCATCACTAACTGATCTTTAATGAGGAGGAGACGCATCACTAACTGATCTTTAATGAGGAGGAGACGCATCACTTACTGATCGTCAATGAGGAGACGCATCACTAACTGATCTTTAATGAGGAGGAGACTCATCACTTACTGATCGTCAATGAGGAGAAGACTCATCACTTACTGATCGTCAATGAGGAGACGCATCACTTACTGATCGTCAATGAGGAGACGCATCACTTACTGATCGTTAATGAGGAGGAGACGCATCACTAACTGATCGTCAATGAGGAGGAGACGCATCACTAACTGATCGTCAATGAGGAGGAGACGCATCACTAACTGATCGTCAATGAGGAGGAGACGCATCACTAACTGATCGTCAATGAGGAGGAGACGCATCACTAACTGATCGTCAATGAGGAGGAGACGCATCACTAACTGATCGTCAATGAGGAGGAGACGCATCACTTACTGATCGTCAATGAGGAGGAGACGCATCACTTACTGATCGTCAATGAGGAGACTCATCACTTACTGATCGTCAATGAGGAGGAGACTCATCACTTACTGATCGTCAATGAGGAGGAGACTCATCACTTACTGATCGTCAATGAGGAGACTCAAAACTTACTGATCGTCAATGAGGAGACGCATCACTAACTGATCTTTAATGAGGAGGAGACGCATCACTAACTGATCTTTAATGAGGAGGAGACTCATCACTTACTGATCGTCAATGAGGAGACGCATCACTTACTGATCGTCAATGAGGAGACGCATCACTTACTGATCGTTAATGAGGAGGAGACGCATCACTTACTGATCGTCAATGAGGAGGAGACGCATCACTTACTGATCGTCAATGAGGAGGAGACGCATCACTAACTGATCTTTAATGAGGAGGAGACGCATCACTTACTGATCGTCAATGAGGAGACGCATCACTTACTGAATGTCAATGAGGAGACGCATCACTTACTGATCGTCAATGAGGAGGAGACGCATCACTTACTGATCGTCAATGAGGAGACGCATCACTAACTGATCGTCAATGAGGAGGAGACTCATCACTTACTGATCGTCAATGAGGAGGAGACGCATCACTTACTGATCGTCAATGAGGAGGAGACGCATCACTTACTGATCGTCAATGAGGAGACGCATCACTAACTGATCGTCAATGAGGAGACGCATCACTTACTGATCGTCAATGAGGAGACGCATCACTTACTGATCGTCAATGAGGAGACGCATCACTTACTGATCGTCAATGAGGAGACGCATCACTAACTGATCGTCAATGAGGAGACACATCACTTACTGATCGTCAATGAGAAGGAGACTCATCACTTACTGATCGTCAATGAGGAGACGCATCACTAACTGATCGTCAATGAGAAGGAGACTCATCACTTACTGATCGTCAATGAGGAGACACATCACTTACTGATCGTCAATGAGAAGGAGACTCATCACTTACTGATCGTCAATGAGGAGACGCATCACTAACTGATCGTCAATGAGAAGGAGACGCATCACTTACTGAATGTCAATGAGGAGACGCATCACTTACTGATCGTCAATGAGGAGGAGACGCATCACTTACTGATCGTCAATGAGGAGACACATCACTTACTGATCGTCAATGAGGAGACACATCACTTACTGATCGTCAATGAGAAGGAGACTCATCACTTACTGATCGTCAATGAGGAGACGCATCACTAACTGATCGTCAATGAGAAGGAGACTCATCACTTACTGATCGTCAATGAGGAGACGCATCACTTACTGATCGTTAATGAGGAGGAGACGCATCACTTACTGATCGTCAATGAGGAGGAGACGCATCACTTACTGATCGTCAATGAGGAGACGCATCACTAACTGATCGTCAATGAGGAGACGCATCACTTACTGATCGTCAATGAGGAGACGCATCACTTACTGATCGTCAATGAGGAGACGCATCACTTACTGATCGTCAATGAGGAGACGCATCACTAACTGATCGTCAATGAGGAGACACATCACTTACTGATCGTCAATGAGAAGGAGACTCATCACTTACTGATCGTCAATGAGGAGACGCATCACTTACTGATCGTCAATGAGGAGACGCATCACTTACTGATCGTTAATGAGGAGGAGACGCATCACTTACTGATTGTCAATGAGGAGGAGACGCATCACTTACTGATCGTCAATGAGGAGACGCATCACTAACTGATCGTCAATGAGGAGACGCATCACTAACTGATCGTCAATGAGGAGACGCATCACTTACTGATCGTCAATGAGGAGACGCATCACTTACTGATCGTCAATGAGGAGACGCATCACTTACTGATCGTCAATGAGGAGACGCATCACTAACTGATCGTCAATGAGGAGACACATCACTTACTGATCGTCAATGAGAAGGAGACTCATCACTTACTGATCGTCAATGAGGAGACGCATCACTAACTGATCGTCAATGAGAAGGAGACTCATCACTTACTGATCGTCAATGAGGAGACACATCACTTACTGATCGTCAATGAGAAGGAGACTCATCACTTACTGATCGTCAATGAGGAGACGCATCACTAACTGATCGTCAATGAGAAGGAGACGCATCACTTACTGAATGTCAATGAGGAGACGCATCACTTACTGATCGTCAAAGAGGAGGAGACGCATCACTTACTGATCGTCAATGAGGAGACACATCACTTACTGATCGTCAATGAGGAGACACATCACTTACTGATCGTCAATGAGAAGGAGACTCATCACTTACTGATCGTCAATGAGGAGACGCATCACTAACTGATCGTCAATGAGAAGGAGACTCATCACTTACTGATCGTCAATGAGGAGACGCATCACTTACTGATCGTCAATGAGGAGGAGACGCATCACTTACTGATCGTCAATGAGGAGACGCATCACTAACTGATCGTCAATGAGGAGGAGACTCATCACTTACTGATCGTCAATGAGGAGGAGACGCATCACTTACTGATCGTCAATGAGGAGGAGACGCATCACTTACTGATCGTCAATGAGGAGACGCATCACTTACTGATCGTCAATGAGGAGACGCATCACTAACTGATCGTCAATGAGGAGACGCATCACTAACTGATCGTCAATGAGGAGACGCATCACTAACTGATCGTCAATGAGGAGACGCATCACTAACTGATCGTCAATGAGAAGGAGACGCATCACTAACTGATCGTCAATGAGGAGACGCATCACTTACTGATCGTCAATGAGGAGGAGACGCATCATTTACTGATCGTCAATGAGGAGACACATCACTTACTGATCGTCAATGAGAAGGAGACTCATCACTTACTGATCGTCAATGAGGAGACGCATCACTAACTGATCGTCAATGAGAAGGAGACTCATCACTTACTGATCGTCAATGAGGAGACGCATCACTTACTGATCGTCAATGAGGAGGAGACGCATCACTTACTGATCGTCAATGAGGAGACGCATCACTAACTGATCGTCAATGAGGAGGAGACTCATCACTTACTGATCGTCAATGAGGAGGAGACGCATCACTTACTGATCGTCAATGAGGAGGAGACGCATCACTTACTGATCGTCAATGAGGAGACGCATCACTAACTGATCGTCAATGAGGAGACGCATCACTTACTGATCGTCAATGAGGAGACGCATCACTAACTGATCGTCAATGAGGAGACGCATCACTTACTGATCGTCAATGAGGAGACGCATCACTTACTGATCGTCAATGAGGAGACGCATCACTTACTGATCGTCAATGAGGAGACGCATCACTAACTGATCGTCAATGAGGAGACGCATCACTAACTGATCGTCAATGAGGAGACGCATCACTAACTGATCGTCAATGAGGAGACGCATCACTAACTGATCGTCAATGAGAAGGAGACGCATCACTAACTGATCGTCAATGAGGAGACGCATCACTAACTGATCGTCAATGAGAAGGAGACTCATCACTTACTGATCGTCAATGAGGAGACGCATCACTTACTGATCGTCAATGAGGAGGAGACGCATCACTTACTGATCGTCAATGACGAGACGCATCACTTACTGAATGTCAATGAGGAGACGCATCACTTACTGATCGTCAATGAGGAGGAGACTCATCACTTACTGATCGTCAATGAGAAGGAGACTCATCACTTACTGATCGTCAATGAGGAGACGCATCACTTACTGATCGTCAATGAGGAGGAGACGCATCACTAACTGATCTTTAATGAGGAGGAGACGCATCACTTACTGATCGTCAATGAGGAGGAGACGCATCACTTACTGATCGTCAATGAGGAGGAGACGCATCACTTCCCACCCCCCATATATAAGGGCTAATGTATTGTCCGGCGGTCATTATCCAAAGATAAATGAACAGGTATGTGAGCGAGTGTGTTTGTGCTCTTTTATTTTTCTAGACAGTCCTTGCCAATCATTTATTCCCGTAGTCCAGGCACTGTTATGGCATGCAGATCTTCTCTTACCAAAAAGCCAACAGGGCTCACAATATACTCTGTCAATTTTGGGGGAGTAACACAGCCATTTGTGTTGTATCTTAGTTCCTTTTTTTGACACTATGATACAAATCTTTAGAAAAACATCTCCCCTTTTTGTCTTTAGGATACGGACCTTCACATTTACATGGTCCCTGCCTTAAAATGAACTTTTTCATGTCAGCATCAGTAATATCCACCAGGAAATGTGCCCGGTCACCAGGGTAAAGTGCAGTATTAGAAGTTTCATCTGACTCTGTCGCACGGCTACCCGAGGCCTCCTCACTGCTAGCCGAGGCCTCCTCACGGCTACCCGAGGCCTCCTCACTGCTACCCGAGGCCTCCTCACTGCTAGCCGAGGCCTCCTCACTGCTAGCCGAGGCCTCCTCAAGGCTAGCCGAGGCCTCCTCAAGGCTACCCGAGGCCTCCTCACGGCTACCCGAGGCCTCCTCACGGCTACCCGAGGCCTCCTCACGGCTACCCGAGGCCTCCTCACTGCTACCCGAGGCCTCCTCACTGCTACCCGAGGCCTCCTCACTGCTACCCGAGGCCTCCTCACGGCTACCCGAGGCCTCCTCACGGCTACCCGAGGCCTCCTCACGGCTACCCGAGGCCTCCTCACTGCTACCCGAGGCCTCCTCACTGCTACCCGAGGCCTCCTCACGGCTACCTGAGGCCTCCTCACTGCTACCCGAGGCCTCCTCACTGCTACCCGAGGCCTCCTCACTGCTACCCGAGGCCTCCTCACTGCTACCCGAGGCCTCCTCACTGCTACCCGAGGCCTCCTCACTACAGCCTGACTTTGCTGGACTTGCAGAACCTTGGCACACGCCTGGCTCTCCCTTATCCTCCGTCACAGAATATGATTTAAGTGTCAACGGTGAATGGGACTTTTATTTTGACGGCCACAGAGATCGGGAAGCAAAGGAAGTTTGGAACGTACACAAACCAGGCATCGTTCACATGGCAACAGTCAACTGTCAAATAGCAAACTGTGAAGACCCATTCCCCCGGTACTGGGGGAGCGTCTCAAGATTACGTTTTTAAATAGTCGTATGAACCACAAATGAGTTCTAATACTTGTATTATTTTATATCTTTTTTTCAGAATTTTCTTGTGAAGAAAATGTATATTTTTAAAAAAAAGCGTTTATAACATATTTTTATCATAACTATGAACATCCAGCATGATCTAATTAAGAATGGCAGAAAAATGCTTTTCGAGCGGTTTCCGACATGTTCAAAATGTGTGCTTCAGACCCTAATCAAGGTCTCACATACTAATACACCCCTTGTTAGAAAGAACAGAGCCTAAAGAACCCGAATATGCAATGAAACCACACAAAAACAAAGTGTTGAGGTCATTTGAAGACTTTTCAGGGGAAAAACTGTGTAAATCGGTTCAAAAATGAAAAACGTCAAAGTTCTATAGGAAAACTACATTTCCCAGAAGCCCGGGTGCATTCTCTTCAGTAGACTGCGCATGTGCCGTCTGAGGTGGATCAAAGATCGTCCATTTCACAGGGGAAATGCTGGACCCAGAAATGTAAAATAAAAAAAATCTCCGGTGGTTGACGGAATTTAAAGTTACTTATAGGTGGCTGGTACGGATCTAGATGGAGCCGTTCGACTCCTACATGCCCGCACGGTCACGGAGATGTGTTTATTCTTGAAATCCGTTGTTTTAAAGGATAGTTACGAGCGATTTTGTGAAACGTTACTTGCGTCGCGGAAAGTTGGAAAAAAATAAATAATAATAATTGCCACGCGAGGCCCCCTGTCCCTGCAAGGCCCCCCCGCGGTGCGGGGGCTGTGGGGGTAATCTCTACGGGCCTGATGAGGAGACACATCACTAACTGATCGTCAATGAGGAGACGTATCACTTACTGATCGTCAATGAGGAGACGTATCACTTACTGATCGTCAATGAGGAGACGTATCACTTACTGATCGTCAATGAGGAGACGCATCACTTACTGATCGTCAATGAGGAGACGCATCACTTACTGATCGTCAATGAGGAGACACATCACTTACTGATCGTCAATGAGGAGACGCATCACTTACTGATCGTCAATGAGGAGACGTATCACTTACTGATCGTCAATGAGGAGACGTATCACTTACTGATCGTCAATGAGGAGACGCATCACTTACTGATCGTCAATGAGGAGACGCATCACTTACTGATCGTCAATGAGGAGACACATCACTTACTGATCGTCAATGAGGAGACGTATCACTTACTGATCGTCAATGAGGAGACGCATCACTTACTGATCGTCAATGAGGAGACGCATCACTTACTGATCGTCAATGAGGAGACTCATCACTTACTGATCGTCAATGAGGAGACGCATCACTTACTGATCGTCAATGAGGAGACACATCACTTACTGATCGTCAATGAGGAGACACATCACTTACTGATCGTCAATGAGGAGACGTATCACTTACTGATCGTCAATGAGGAGACGTATCACTTACTGATCGTCAATGAGGAGACGTATCACTTACTGATCGTCAATGAGGAGGAGACGCATCACTTACTGATCGTCAATGAGGAGACGCATCACTTACTGATCGTCAATGAGGAGGAGACGTATCACTTACTGATCGTCAATGAGGAGACGCATCACTTACTGATCGTCAATGAGGAGGAGACGCATCACTTACTGATCGTCAATGAGGAGGAGACGCATCACTTACTGATCGTCAATGAGGAGGAGACGCATCACTTACTGATCGTCAATGAGGAGGAGACGCATCACTTACTGATCGTCAATGAGGAGACGCATCACTTACTGATCGTCAATGAGGAGACGCATCACTTACTGATCGTCAATGAGGAGACGCATCACTTACTGATCGTCAATGAGGAGGAGACGCATCACTTACTGATCGTCAATGAGGAGGAGACGCATCACTTACTGATCGTCAATGAGGAGGAGACGCATCACTTACTGATCGTCAATGAGGAAGAGACGCATCACTTACTGATCGTCAATGAGGAGACACATCACTTACTGATCGTCAATGAGGAGACGCATCACTTACTGATCGTCAATGAGGAGACGCATCACTTACTGATCGTCAATGAGGAGACGCATCACTTACTGATCGTCAATGAGGAGACACATCACTTACTGATCGTCAATGAGGAGACGCATCACTTACTGATCGTCAATGAGGAGACGCATCACTTACTGATCGTCAATGAGGAGACGTATCACTTACTGATCGTCAATGAGGAGACGCATCACTTACTGATCGTCAATGAGGAGACGCATCACTTACTGATCGTCAATGAGGAGACGCATCACTTACTGAACGTCAATGAGGAGACGCATCACTTACTGATCGTCAATGAGGAGACGCATCACTTACTGATCGTCAATGAGGAGGAGACGCATCACTTACTGATCGTCAAAGAGGAGGAGACGCATCACTTACTGATCGTCAATGAGGAGACGCATCACTTACTGATCGTCAATGAGGAGGAGACGCATCACTTACTGATCGTCTCTCTTCAGGAAGACTCCAGCGTACGGCTGAGCCAGACGGACCTTCCTCCTCAGCAGCTCCATCAGCGCCTTGTTCTTCACCTGACAGGATAAACACAGACGTCACACACGAGCATACGGAATGTTCACTACTACATGAAGTGTACTGCATGTGTAGTGTACTGCATGTGTAGTGTACTACATGAAGTGTACTGCATGTGTAGTGTACTGCATGTGTACTAGGGCTGTGCATGTGGGGTACGGCGCATATGCTTATGTCGCATGTTAACTCACTTGACTCATGGTTTGAAAGAAACAACATTGCCAAAATGCATGCTGGGTAAATGACACCGCCCACACAAGAAGACTCTTCTAGTGCAGGAAGAAGTCTCTTCCTGTGCGGCTGAGTGGGCGGGCTTTACCCAGCATGCATTTTGGTGATGTCATTTATTTCAAACCATGAGTCAACTTCTATGAATGAGATGTAAGTAGCTCAGACCGCTGTACACGCATCTGTGACTGCAAACATTAAATGTTGCTGCCTGCCGGCTGCAATTCGGCATCAATAAATTAATGTGTTTATTCGGGAAAAAAATACTGTGATATACCGTGAAACCGCCAGAATCTTACAAAATACCGTGATATGAATTTTTGGCCATACCGCCCAGCCCTAATGTGTACTGCATGTGTACTACTTGCGTACTGCATGTGTCCGTGGGCAAGACACTTGACCCCAGATTGCTCATACACATTATTCATGCACAGCAGTTCCTGTGGTGTATGTAATGTTAGTCCTAAATAGGCAGTGGCAGGGCCCTCATCACTGTGTGAACGATGACATGTAGTGTGACAGCACTGTGAGTGGTGAAAGACATGAAAAGATCTGTACAAGTACAGATGGTGCTTTATTTATTTATTTAAGACATTAGGCATTCCCAAAACTCCTGTTTGGTGATTCCCCAGACGACCACTGGAATGACCCCTTCCTTTTGAAGGATTATGGAACATTCCGTCTGCACATGTAACATCACTCCCCCCCCATCCTCCTTTACCTCAGTGCCGCCTTCGACACCATCAACCACTCCATCCTCCTCTCACGTCTCCAGCACTCCCTTGGTATAACTGGCACTGTCCTCTCCTGGTTCACCTTGTATCTCTCAGACCGACATCAATTCATTGCCATAAATAACTGTAAATCCTCCCCAGTCACCCACGGTGTCCCCCAAGGTTATGTGCTTGGTCCCCTCCTCTTCATCCTTCCCCTTGGACAAATCATCCGTCGTCAAGGTCTCAATTTTCACTGCTACGCTGACGACACCCAACTCTACCTCTCTTCCAAGACCATCACCTCTGCCACCCACTCCACTCTCACCTCCTGTCTCACTCTCACCTCCTGTCTCACTCTCACCTTCTGTCTCACTGATATAAAATCATGGATGCAACAAAACTGTCTCAAACTCAACTCTAATAAATCTGAAATGCTCATCATCGGCCCTATCTCCCTCACCCGCTCAGCCCAGACCTTCTCTCTGAACATTGATGGCTCCATCGTCACCCCTCCACCCAGGTCCGCAACCTCTGCATCATCCTCGACCCCACCCTCTCTTTCCTCCCCCACGCCAACCACATCACCAAACTACCTTCTTCCACCTCAGGAACATTGCCTTTTCAGCTGCACACACACACACACACACACACACACACACACACACACACACACACACACACACACACACACACACACACACACACACAGCGTCAAAAAATGTTGTGTGAAAAGCAGAGCGCTATATCTGTGTTTTAAACGCTCCCAGGGTGAAGATGCAACAGCAGCTCTCCTGTGAGGAGAACCGGAGCAGCTCTCTGAACCCAGAGCAGCTCTCTGGACACGGAGCAGCTCTCTGGACACGGAGCAGCTCTCTGGACACGGAGCAGCTCTCTGGACACGGAGCAGCTCTCTGGACCCAGAGCAGCTCTCTGGACCCAGAGCAGCTCTCTGGACCCAGAGCAGCTCTCTGGACACAGAGCAGCTCTCTGGACACAGAGCAGCTCTCTGGACCCAGAGCAGCTCTCTGGACCCAGAGCAGCTCTCTGGACCCAGAGCAGCTCTCTGGACACAGAGCAGCTCTCTGGACCCAGAGCAGCTCTCTGAACCCAGAGCAGCTCTCTGGACCCAGAGCAGCTCTCTGGACCCAGAGCAGCTCTCTGGACCCAGAGCAGCTCTCTGGACCCACAAGGTTACGGTACGCCGTTAACAGGTTACACTGCAGGACTCGCCAACTTTTGCCAGAAGTCTCCGCGAGGTCTTTTCCGCTGCTGCTCTCTCAAAACAGATCTCAGCTCGACATGGAGCATGAATTGAGAGTCGTATCAAATCTACAACCCCGTCTATAACAGATGTGTGGAGGAAAGCAGCTCACTGCTCCACTAATGCTGACACAACCTGATGCTCACACATCTCACTCAGTCTGTTTGGCAACAAAATAAATAGCTTAGTTTTCCACAATGAGCTATTTAGTAGTAACTAAATATTAGTTATTATTTGCACAGATAGAACTATATTTTCATTGTTCTAAGTGATTGCAATTTAAAAAAATTGTCTGATGGAGCAATCTGATTGTGATGAACATATAACACATGAACATATAAACATGCAACATATAACGCATGTAACGCATGAACATGACCCGGGTCTCCCCGCACAGAGACCCGGGTCTCCCCGCACAGAGACCCGGGTCTCCCCGCACAGAGACCCGGGTCTCCCCGCACAGAGACCCGGGTCTCCCCGCACAGAGACCCGGGTCTCCCCGCACAGAGATCCGGGTCCCCCCGCACAGAGACCCGGGTCCCCCCGCACAGAGACCCGGGTCTCCCCGCACAGAGACCCGGGTCTCCCCGCACAGAGACCCGGGTCTCCCCGCACAGAGACCCGGGTCTCCCCGTGTCCTTGAGGGCCTCACCTCTATGATCTTGATGAAGCGCGGGAACACGGGGTTCCTGCTCACGGCGATTAGCGGCACGTTGGGGAACATCTCCGGGACCAGCATGGGGGTCAGGGCGGTGACCTGCGGGCCGTACGGCGCCCCGTCCCCGGACTCCTCTCCCCCAGAGCCCGCGCTGTCCCCGCCGTCCTGCCCGGAGAAGCCCGCGCCGCCGGCCCGGTTCCCGAGCATCCGGTCCTGGGTCATGGAGGGTCCAGAGGTCGCCGTGAGGAAACCCGTCTGTCCACGCAGGAAGACCCCGACCCGCATCCAGCGGTGCCGCGGGACGGCCCCTCTGCAGCCCGCTGCCAGCGCGGTGCCTGCCGGGAGGCTGGAGAAGCCCCGCGGAGAGGGGAGCCGGCTCGGACCGGACCGGAGCCCCGCGGACCGGCTGAGGCTGCTCTGCGGGACTCGGGCAGCGAGGTGTCGGGCAGCGAGGAGCATGTTGGCGCAGGTCGCCATTTCTGCAGCTCTCTGTTGTTACAGCATCGACGTGTGACCGGCCACTTCCGGCAGCGTTTGATGACGTGTAGCTCCAGCGACACGCTGATTGGCTGCTTGAGATGAGCCGGGCCTGCGCACAAGCGATCACCGCACAATGCATGCCGGGTAGATTTGACCGACTTGACCCCCACTGTGGTTGTGACGTCAGTGATTCACCTGGTGACTCACTGACGTCACAGGTGTGAGCTCGTCCACACAGAATGAGCTCGTCCACACAGTTCTTTTAAAGGCTTAAACTCCATTACACTCATGACGTTGTTCCATCTCAAACCACAACTGTGAGAACTATTTGGACATATTGGACCCTGCAGCTGCCCCTCTGCTGGCTGTGTCGAACCCTGAGAGGAACCCAATGACCCAGAGGACTGCAACCTTCAGGTGGTTCCACAGAGCAGAACCACCACATCCTTCTCTGTAGGAACCCTCTCATTCCTGTGGGTTACACCTGTCACCACCACCTGTGTGGCCTCCTGGTGGACGGCAGCTCCACCTCTGTCAGTAACACATGGCTCTGTGATGTAACCAACATCTGAACACATAGTTCCACAGGGAACCAGGTCATGAACATGTGGGTCATAGATCCTCTTGACCAGTGGCGGCTGGTGATTTTTTTGGGGCGGGGGGGGGGCGCAGTTTAAATAGCACTCCACAATGAGAAGAAAAGAGGTTTTGAGTAGAATATTCTAAAAAACAAAGCTTTAGTGCTCAACACTGTCCAATAACAACTATCAACAAACTGTAACTTTGGGCATGAGAGGTTCAGAGCAGGTTTAAGAAACATTGGGTTGGGTTTCAGAGGTTTACAGAATAAAAGAGGTGCCCACACCCTCACATGAAAGAGGTTTAGAGCAGAATAGAGTCAGAAAGAGAGGCATCACATTGGTTCTTTGACAGAGTAGGCCCCACTGCTTGTAAAGACATTTAAACTGGGGCCCTGCAGTAAGGAGGCACTGGTGAGGTGGTCTTTGAAGGCAACGCGTTCCCTGGTGTGTCCAAGTATGGTGTCACCAACCTACAGATAAATATATAGAGAGACAGATAAGATGTGGGGAATATCTACTACAACCAGGCTTCATACTACAGACAAAAGCCAACAATCAGAGTTGACAAAAAACTATGTTTTGTGTGTCTTGATGGCTCATAGCCTGGAGCTATGACACACACACACACACCGGAAAAAAAATCCGGACGTTCGGGTCCCAACTCTTTCAGCCTCTTCTTGTCAACACCTGACCGTCGGTTGAAAGGTGTTTCACGTAGAGATACCACAGAGTTTTCAGTCGCCATGCTAACACAATCAAAGTCTCTGCTAGTGTTGCTCGTAGCTACATGGGAGCTGTGTGGGCTGTGAGGGAATGATAAAGGTCTCTGATTCGACGAATAGTCCAACCACGTTGCAATAAGAAACGATGTCTTCTTCTTCTTCTTCTTCTTCTTCTTCTTCTTCTTCTATAAATTTGACTGGCGGATCGCAACCAATTTGCCCAGGTGCATACCGCCACCTACTGTACCGGAGTGTGCAGATTCAGGACTAACTGTTCTAACTAACTAGAAACAAAACTAACTAAATAAATAAAAATAAATAAATAAGTAAATAAACCAAACCAAACCAACAAAGCAAATAGAAACAAAACAAACAAAACAAGAACAAAGCACCTCAAAGCAACAAACCAAAACCCAAAACACTACCCATCAACAGCCCATCTACTTAATACCCAAACAAACCTATACCTAAATCCTGCGTCCTAGTCCTGTATCTTTGGCAAACCGCACCAAAGCCCTATAACCCTCATGACCCACCTGGTTCGCTGCCAGAACTCCTTCCAGACTCCACCTCCGTCCCAGCTGACACATTTTTGCCTTCAAAAGTTTCCTTTCAGCGTTGTATTTACGACACTTCATGATAACATGCTCCACATCCTCAGTCTCATTACAAAAAATACACTTATCTGTTCCCACTTTTGCCATTAAAAACAGAGTTGCATTCAGTCCTGTGTGTCCCAATCTTAGCCTTGATATGATTACCTCCTCTCTCCGACACTTCCCTTTGAAAAACTTAACATTAATGGATTTTTGTATGTTGTGATAGTGCCTTCCTTTGCAGTTGTTGTCTAACCCTCTGCCATAATTCCCTCACTGCCTCTCCAATAACAGCTTTCGCTTCCCCTTTTCCAAACGGAATACTCAGGATTTCCTCCTCTTTAAGTTTTAGTGCTTTCTTAGCGATCCTGTCCGCTCTCTCATTTCCCTCCACACCTGTATGAGCAGGAACCCAGCAAAAATGCACACTAGTACCCAGCCTTTGGAGCCTCAGCATTATCATAGATATTTCCAGCACTAAGTCTTCTCGTATAGATGGTTTGGACTTGATGCTGTTCAACACTGCTGCAGAGTCTGAGCAGATAACCACTCTCTCCGGCCTGACCTCTTCCACCCATTGCAGCCCCAGGATTATAGCAGTAACTTCAGCCATGAAGACAGACTGTCTGTCATTAATTCTTTTACATATAGCCCTATTAAATTCAGTTATGAATACCCCTGCACCCACGTGACCATTCCCATTGTCTTTCGACCCATCGGTGTATATTTGCAGATAGTTATAATACGTGTTGTTCATGTATTCTTGTGTCTGCTGTCCAATGTCACAGTTTTTCCCCACCCATTTTTTCCTTTGCTCTATGAGTGATCAGTCCACCTTGTTGGCTGGTAAAATCCACGGAGGAACATTTCCCCACATCACACTGGGACCATAGTCATACTTATTTAATCCGAACTCATTGGCTACTGAATTGATGCTCCACCCAAACCCTTTCCCTTTATTGTGTGTGTACTCCCAACATTCCTGCAGCACATTGACTGCAGGAAGTTCCTCTCCCGAACCCTTTAGCTTCACCCAATATGCCAACGCTAGCTTGGCCCGTCTTAATTTGAATGGCAGTTCGTCCGCTTCCACCAGAAGTGCGATGTTTGGTGTGGACTTAATTGCACCCGTGTATAATCTGAGAGCTCTGGACTGAATTCTATCTAATATTTCAAGTGTGCTTTTATCCACAAACATTTCCCATCAAACCACAAGCCTAAGTATTTAAACTCTGCTACCCTCTCCATACTTTGTCCATATAATTTAAGATTCCAATTGACTACATTTCTTTTCCTGGTGAATAGCATGTAGCACGACTTATCCACTGACATTTTAAACCCCCAGCCACTTTTCAACCTTATCTATAGCTTTTAGCATGCTACTGCTCACAAACCCAATATTCTTTCCTCTTTTCCATACCGCCCCATCATCAGCATACAGCAGGGAGCCCATATCTCTTCCAATATCCAAAAATATGTCATTAATCATAATATTAAATAGAATAGGGCTAATGACACCCCCTTGTGGGATCCCATTTACAAAACTAATTTCATCTGACACAGCATCTCCAACTTTTACTTTGAATACCCTGCTAGACAAAAAATCTAATACCCAGTTGTACATCCTTCCACCAATACCCAATTTATTCATTTTAATCAACAGGCCCTCTCTCCATATGGAGTCGTATGCATTCTCTATATCAAAATAAACTATCGCCATAACCTCCTTCATACTTATTGCTTTCTCTGCCTCATTGCTAACTTTTATTAAAGCGTCAGTTGTTGATCAACCTTTACTAAACCCATTCTGCGATTTATTAAGCAAGCCCCTTTGCTCTAAGAAGTAAGTTCATCTGCGCGTGATGATCTTTTCCATCCACTTGCACAAGTGCGACGTCAGCGCTATTGGTCTGTAATTGCCAGCATTAGCTAGGTCTTTACCAGGTTTGCCAAAAGGTAGAATCAAAGCACTCTTCCAGCTGCTTGGCATTACACCTTCCCTCCAAATCATATTGAACAGTTTAAGCACCATTTCGAAGGCTCCCTCTGGTAATTGTTTAAACATAGCATAGCATAATTGGTCTTGTCCTGGTGCAGAATCCCCACTTCCCTCTATTGCTGTTTTCAGCTCTTGTATTGTAAACTCCATATCAAGGGGAGTGCCCTCACTGCCCTTTTTCTTTTTAACGTCTGTATGTACTGCTAACATTTCTTCTTTTCTCTGTCTGTGCATCTCATATAAATGACTTCCACTGTGAACATTTGCAAACTTCTTCCCCAATAACGCAGCTTTCTCCTTATTTGTAATTGCCCGATATTCTCCGTCTATCAAAACTAGGATTATACCTGATTTCCTTTTCCCACTCATTTTATTGATCATTGCCCAAACATCACGCACCTGTATTTCTCTTCCAATAGATGAGCAGAATTTCCTCCAGGCATTCCTCTTGGCTGACTTAATTACTTTCCGAACTATCGCTCTCTTTCTTTGATAGTCGATCAAATTATGCCGAGTCAGGAGGCGTCTTACCTTTCTGAAGGCACGATTTATTTCTTTAATGACATTTTTACATTCCTCATTCCACCATGGGACCATTTTCTTTTTCCCATTCCCCTTACTCTTAGGAATGCATATTGATGCAGCACCAATAATCATGGAGGTCACTCCTCCCGCGCAGCTGTCCACATCCCCTTCAATAGTTATATCTTCACATGCCTTCCTACAATATTCTTTAAATATTCCCCAATCAGCTTTAGGAAAACACCTTTTTCTTTCTGTTGAATTACCCTTCTGTGTAAAGATACTACAATTTAATGAGCATACTATTGGGTAATGATCACTCCCTATGTTAGAGTCATTCATTATATTCCATTCACACAAATTACTCATATTTCCTGAGACTAAGGTGAGATCTAAAAAGGATACTGAATTTCAAGTAACATCTACTCTAATGCCTCTTCCATCATTAAGACAAATTAATGCTCTTTCCTCTATAAATTCTTCAACTACCCTTCCGTTGAAATCCGTGCACTCACTTCCCCACAGTGTATTATGAGCATTAAAATCTCCACACCAAATTTCTCTTTCCCCAGCATTTCCTGATATCTCATGAAACATTTCCAAAGACAGCTTTTTACAAGGATTATAAAAGTTCACCACCTTGATATCTCCTCTGGGACTGCATACTTCTATCATAACACATTCATGCTGCTCTGGAACATTAATCTTCCTAAATGCTAGTACCTCCTTAATAAATGTTACACACCCCCCCCCCACCTTGTTTCCCAGCTCTATCACATCTGACAGAGCTGTTCCCTGGAATTACAAAGTCCAATTGTGGCTTTAGCCAAGTTTCTTGAATGCAAATAACATCTGGCCTATCTTTCAGATCAGCCACCACCTTCTTGAACTCTTGCCCATTTGCTATTAAACTTCTGGCATATATGTAGGATATGCAACACCATTAGGAGGTTAATCACCCTGAACATGTAGTTGGGAGGATTTAACATTTTATGAATCAAATCTGCCTTAGCTTCTTTGATCCCCAGAATCTCTATAGCTGCCTCTACAATAGTCTTAATTCTATCACTTTTTTTCTTTTGTTGAATTGCCAAGTTCATAGTTTTACAGATGAAGGCCACAAAGCACATTTTGTCAACAATTAGCGTGTCCTCATTTATCTCTGTTATGCATGAATTCAACTCTATTTGACTCTGCATCGGGGCAGGGGGAAGGTCCACAAGGGGTTGTCTTTTCCCCGCTTCCTTCATGATTGTTTCCCTGGGTGTAACTTTTCCATTTTCCTTCACCTTTTTAACTGCTTCCGCATAGGACACCTGATTGAGTATTTTATATTTCTGCACTTCCTTTGCTTGCATTTGAATTGGGCATCCTCCAAAAGCAGCACTGTGTTCACCTCCACAGTTACAGCATTTCATTTTTACATTTTGGCCACATTTTCCGTATTCATGCTCGCCTCCACATCTTGCACACCTCTGCTTCCCCTTACATTGCCCTGCCGTATGTCCCATTCTTTGGCACTTGAAGCTTCTTCAGGGAGCTGGAATAAACTCTAACATCATAGCTCATATATTCTATTCTTATTTTCTTGGCTAGGACCTTTTCAAACTCCATCAGCACTGATAGGCTATCAGTTTTCTTACCATCTCGATTTATTTGCAGTCTGGAAGCTTTCACTACCTTTCCTCCTTTCACTTCCTGGATAATCTCATCTATTGGCATTGACAGTATCCTGAATAACACCCCTCAGTTGAGCAGCACTCCCTGGAATATGACTGCTGATCCTTTCTCCGTTCAATGATTCCGCTTTGAGGATCTTCTCCCTTTGCCTTTGATCTGTAGCAAAGATCAACAGTCGCCTGTTGCTTAAAAGCTTGGCAAACTTAATCTTCCCTATTTCCTTTTCAATAGCTCTGGTCAGTTTTAACGGATGATAGTGAGCCCCTTCATTTTTGAACGCAACTACCACTTTCCATTCCGCTGTTTCATCCTCTTTCCTCACTCTTGCTCCATTAGCCTTCGCTTCTTTACTCTCCTTGCCGAACTCATTTCCGGAGTGACCAGAACTATCGCTCCAATCGCTCCTCTTTCTGTTAGCTTCTTGCCGTTGCATTCCATCTCTCGCCATCTGAACTGTCACCCATATTATCTGCATTCACGGTACAGTTGCTGCTGAACCGCAAAACTCTGCTCTCCTCTCGAAGTCCACCGATTTTCCACAAACTTGATTCGTCGCACACCGATGACGTCCCAGACTCCGGCTCACGATCCGCAAGAAACGATGTCATTGGCTAGGGAGCACTTTTGTGCGCCCGAGGATTCTCGTTTCATCCGCCAATGAGAAGCTGTCCTCGCCGTAACGCCCCTGAAACGTTTGCTCGCTGCCATAGACTCACATGGTCCGGCGCCCCGAGAGGGGCGGGGCTTTCCTCAGTGACGATGAACGCGATACATTATATTTGGTCACATTTAACTGGTTTTAAGTGGTTGTTGACAGGGGCTTACGGTCTCCCACACACATGTAGCGCGTCAACACGGTGTATTTCTTATTTAAATTATTTGGTACATGATGTTTTTTGACAATATATATTATTTATTTTTTTTCTTCTTTTTTTTTTCATGCAGAATTTTTAGAGGGGCGGCGCCCTAGCGCCCTCTATGGACGCACCGCCACTGCTCTTGAGACACGTGTTCACAGTTTCCCCTCATTAACCTGAACGTACAACATGTTGCTGAGTCAACTGATTTATTTGGCCATTGATTTATACAAATAAACACTTGATATTGAATGAGTAATGTTGTCAGTCGTCATCTTCCTCGTCGTCCTCGTCGTCGAGGTCCTCCATCTCTTCCTGGGCGGCTCGCTGCTCCTCCAGGGCCTCTTCCAGCACCTGCTCCTCCTCCAGCGAGGGGTCCAGGGCCTCGGTGGTCTCGGGTCCACTCGGGTACTCTTTCTGTGGCGGCGGGGGCACCGCGGGGCTGAAGCCTCGCCCGGCGTACTTCAGGCCCCAGCCCACATAGAAGTTCTCAAAGGTCCTGATGAGAGACACACGGGTTGTGAACGATAACGTTGTGCTCAGGACTCTGGGAGAAGGAACACAGCAAGTCAGAGTATTCACATCTTTCACGTACTTTCCACGAGCGTACGCGTACGCCCCCGGCCAAAGATTAGAGCGCTGCACCGCTACTGCATGCTGGGACGTGAGCGTGGAGGACACCTTGGAGGTCCAGGGAGGAACGTTGAACATCTCTGAGACACAAACATTAAAAACATTGAGTTGCCTTCATGACAGGTTTGTTTACTGTCTTTGAATAATGTCAACGTCCACCTTTTCACCGCATCTCAGTTCATCTTCAGCGTTTCTACCAAAGTGCTTCTTTGGGCTTCGCAGTTCCGGAACCAAGTCTGGTTTTACATTTCAGTTTCTTTCCAGCAATGCATTTAAACACTTTCCATGTTCAGCAATGCGTTGCAATCAGAACTCATGTGCATTTTCTGCTAAAGCCTCCATGAGCATTTCAACATTTAGATTACCTTCTGACCTCATCTGAACTTTGGCAGCTGGGCGTTACTGAGTTTATTTGGGGAGATGTAAAATGCATTAGAAAAGGTCACCCGATCCCATGTGGAAATTAAATCATCGGCTACCTTTTGAACAAGTGGTTTGTCATGAAAGTCAAAGACAGACCTGCATCTTCGGACAGGGGCGTATACAGAAGGGGTCCGACTTCTGGCTCCGGTTCATCCGGCTCTTCCTTCTCTTCAGACTCGCCCTCCTCATTAGATTCTTCTCCGGGTTTCACCGCCAGGTTCACCCAGGTGCAGCGGCCCTAGAAGCCCAGAGAACAGTCAGTACGCATCAGAGGAGAAGAGGGTCAGCTGCTGGGTCAGACCGGTACCTGCTGCAGGATGTGCTGAACGTGATGCACCCAGGTGGACAGAGACTCCGCCATCTTGGCAGCAGAAATGCCCTCAAAGCTGTCCCGGGCTGCCTCGTCTTCCTCGTCGCCTTCCTCCTTCCCGGCCTGGAAGAAGCCCTGGGGGCTGACCTGTGTGCCGGCAGAGATGCGGGCGATCTGCGCCCTCAGGTAGTTGGCTTCGTTCCCGGGGAAAGGCGGGTAGCTGACCACCGGGCTGTCCAGCCTCCCAGTGAACAGCTTACGCATGTGGCGAGCCGCCGTGATCTGGGCCGGACTGACCGGAGGGAGCTTGGCCCACGGGAGACCCGGCTCTTTGCACACGTAGTAAACAGACTTGTTGGCGCCGGTTCCCAGGTCCTCCTTCGGCACCGCGGGGAGGGGTCTGTAGGTGGGCTGAGGAAGTGGATCCACCTGGAAGAAAACAGACTTTAAAGCTTCATGCAGAGACTTTAAAGATCTCTCCTTCATGGGGAAACTTTAAAGATCTCGCCTTCATGCAGAGACCTTAAAGATCTCTTCTTCATGGGGAAACTTTAAAGATCTCTCCTTCATGCAGAGACTTTAAAGATCTCTCCTTCACGGAGACACTTTAAAGATCTCTCCTTCACGGAGACACTTTAAAGATCTCTCCTTCATGCAGAGACCTTAAAGATCTCTCCTTCATGCAGAGACCTTAAAGATCTCTCCTTCATGCAGAGACTTTAAAGATCTCTCCTTCATGCAGAGACCTTAAAGATCTCTCCTTCATGCAGAGACCTTAAAGATCTCTCCTTCATGCAGAGACTTTAAAGATCTCTCCTTCATGCAGAGACCTTAAAGATCTCTCCTTCATGCAGAGACCTTAAAGATCTCTCCTTCATGGGGATACTTTAAAGATCTCGTCTTCACGGAGAGACTTTCAAGATCTCTTCTTCATGCAGAGACTTTAAAATCTCTCCATGAGATCTTTAAAGATCTCTTTGCTGCCTTCCTTTTTAAATGGGGAGGATGAAACCAGCTACTGTGACAATAGTGTTAGTTACTTGGTAGAGAGACTTATTCTTTCCTGTTTATTTTTCTCATCAGCAGAGTGTTAATATTTTTGTCACTCTTCAAACATGGATCATTTTGTTAGTATTCATCCAAAGTAAGTAAATTCACTTTTTGTCTAATTGTTAAAACCTCAGTTTTGCTCCAGAGCACACGAGCAGCTGGAAGGCGTCACCTTGGCCTTCGAGGGAAAAGCTTTGAAAAGATGAGGCTCATTATACTGTTATTCATTCTGCTCAGAGGAGCAGCAGCACATGAGAACAACACCGTGTGAGACACATACACATGTGGAGATGGCATTAACAGCTAATTATACCTACTAAAATATACTTTTGAATAAAGGTCTTGAAGCTGAGGTAAATATAGTTTGAGAATAAATGAAGAGCATCTGGTACATAGATGGAGAACCTTCCTCTTCCTCACCTCTTGAGTCTCTGCTTCTCTCTCCTCTTCCTCAGCCAATTCTTCAGAGCTCTTCTCTTCCTCCTCCTCCCCCTCTCTGTATTCGGCCTCAGCAACGATATAGCTGCTCTCCGTTCCCAGGATCTTTCCCCACAGCCGGCAGTGCGGCAGCGCCTGCGCCTCCACCAGCTGCTTCAGGGCGAGGAACGCCCTCTGCAGCTCCACCCGGCCCAGACCCACGCCCGCCTGCTCCAGGTAGAAGCCCACCTCACTCACGTCAGGGAAGTGGGGCTCCATCTGAAACACAAACGACCGGTCCGTTCACTAGGCTAGTTTCCTTTCTCTTGTTTCCTGACTTCCAGAGGTGGAGAGGAAAGCATTGACACCATGGGGAGAGCAGGAATCCAACCAGACAGCGTGCAGTAGCAGGGCGCCCGCTCTCCCTGGGCTGGTTTCAGTTGGACGGTTGGTAAAAGCTTGTGTACTCGTGTTCACCAAGATCACCACCACGCCTTTCAATAGCTTCAACCCATCAGAACTGAAGCGTTACGAGTCTGAGACTCTACAGGAAGGTTTACAAGTCAAAGAGTAAGTTATGTTTTCTCCAGTCAACCTCAATTCAAGCTGATACATGTTTGACAGTTGAGTTCAGGAGAATATATAATATGATAGAACATATTGTATAGGGCCTGATTGTATTGATGGACAGGTGTCATGATTTTATTGGCAGGGAGGTATCCCCGTAAAATCCTTAGTGCAAACTAAAGACTTTCATGAGGTGTAGTCGTCCTCCTGGTGGGCTGGAGTCAACGTCAGGTTGAGGAAAAGATTTAAGTAACGATGGAACACAAACGTCTCACATGGGAATGACCAGCCGGTGAAACAAGAGTCTAAAAAACATTGTTTTCACTTAAATTATGATTATGAACCTGACCAGACATTCTATGACGCTGTCATAAAGTCAGGACAGCTGCCGTATAACAGTCACTAGAGAGATGTGATCTGTCACCCGGCTCCTTTACAAAACAACGTCAACAGGTGAGCCCTAAGGCCTACATGTCCCGTCAAGACTAAGTCCTGTACCAGCTCCTCCTCCGGGTCCTCCTCCTCTGGCTGAGTGAACAGCCGGCGCTGCTGCTCGGCCAGCAGCTCGGCGGCGGCGCTCTGTGGGGGGTCTCTCAGGCCGCTGTGCTGGTCTTCATAGAGAGTCCGCTTCACGTCGAGGCTGA
>NC_136595.1:480000-525000 GCF_910589615.1 Taurulus bubalis
TCTCTTGTGCTACACGGTTCTCTTGTGCTACACGGCTCTCTTGTGCTACACGGTTCTCTTTTGCTACGCGGTTCTCTTGTGCTACGCGGTTCTCTTGTGGTTCCCAGGATGCGTGGATGAAACAGGAAGCCGTATCTTACCGTCTCCCAGCGCCAGCACAGCCGCCTCGCTGCCCAGGTTCCTCAGAGCGAACATGGCCCGGTAGCGCTCAAAGAGCGGCAGGCTCTCGTCCAGCAGTGCCGAGCGGAGCTCCTCGGCGCTGCTCTTCGGCGCCGGAGGGGCCGGGTCCACGGAGCGGTACGGGTTCTCGTCTGGACTCTGGTCTGGCTTCTCTCCTCTAGTCTGCAGCCACTCCAACCGCCGGACAGCCAGCTGACACGTCTCTGCTACCTGAGGAAGGGTTAGGGGCGCTTCAAGTAACATGGTAGTTGTGTCTCCTGTATGGGACGTTGTCCTGGTTCTCTGTGGACACGGAGAACCAGGACAACAACATGAAGGCCGGTTCGTGAAAATATTGTCTTCCACGAAACCGGTCCGTGGCACTAAGAAAGTTGTGGACCGCTGCTCTAGTTGACCTAGTTTGGCCGTGCTTAACCCTATGCCCTGTGAATTTTGGGTAATTCCCTCAGGAAAAGTCTCCAAAAAGCAGACTTATGGAAAGTGTGCATACAAGGGCTCAAATATTCTGCACAAGAGTCATGCTCTCCACCCTTCAGCAGTAGGAAGCCCTCAATAATTAAAATAGGATCCTTTTTAAATAAATCCAGCAAAAACAAATCAGCCAGGATTCTTGCCTTCCGTTGCATATTGAGTGTGCTAGCATGCGTTGGTACCAGTGTGTTGTGGTTCTTCCTCTATGACGGGGTCCTGACTGTGCTGTGGTCCTACCTCTATGACGGGTTCCTGACTGCGTTGTGGTTCTACCTCTATGACGGGGTCCTGACTGTGTTGTGGTTCTACCTCTATGACGGGGTCCTGACTGCGTTGTGGTCCTACCTCTATGACGGGGTCCTGACTGCGTTGTGGTTCTACCTCTATGACGGGGTCCTGACTGTGCTGTGGTCCTACCTCTATGACGGGGTCCTGACTGCGTTGTGGTTCTACCTCTATGACGGGGTCCTGACTGCTGTGGTCCTACCTCTATGACGGGGTCCTGACTGTGCTGTGGTCCTACCTCTATGACGGGGTCCTGACTGTGTTGTGGTCCTACCTCTATGACGGGGTCCTGACTGTGTTGTGGTCCTACCTCTATGACGGGGTCCTGACTGTGTTGTGGTCCTACCTCTATGACGGGGTCCTGACTGTGTTGTGGTCCTACCTCTATGACGGGGTCCTGACTGTTGTGGTCCTACCTCTATGACGGGGTCCTGACTGTTGTGGTCCTACCTCTATGACGGGGTCCTGACTGTTGTGGTCCTACCTCTATGACGGGGTCCTGACTGTGTTGTGGTCCTACCTCTATGACGGGGTCCTGACTGTGTTGTGGTCCTACCTCTATGACGGGGTCCTGACTGTGTTGTGGTCCTACCTCTATGACGGGGTCCTGACTGTTGTGGTCCTACCTCTATGACGGGGTCCTGACTGTTGTGGTCCTACCTCTATGACGGGGTCCTGACTGTGTTGTGGTCCTACCTCTATGACGGGGTCCTGACTGCGTTGTGGTCCTACCTCTATGACGGGGTCCTGACTGTTGTGGTCCTACCTCTATGACGGGGTCCTGACTGTGTTGTGGTCCTACCTCTATGACGGGGTCCTGACTGTACTCCTTCAGGAGGTCCAGAACCACCGGGTCACCGATTGCCCCCAGAGCCTCGCCTACAGAGTCACACACAGTAAACACACATGTTTATTACTCTGCTGATCCAACTCAAACTATCACCACAGAGGTTCCACATTCGTTGGGCTATCAGTGGACATTTTCTTGTCAAAATATGTGTGTATCTGGAAGTGAGTATTTATTTGGAGTATTGATAAACAACCAAACCAATACGAGTATGGATGGTGCTAACAGTTCTTTGAATACAAGTACCCGTTTGTGCGTTATGTTTAAGAATCACGAGCACACACGTGTACAAAGATCAAAAAGGCAGGTGGAAGCATGTGTCTGAACATTTAGTCCCTCAAACACGTGTTTGTACCTTTAGTCCCTCAAACACGTGTCTGAACCTTTAGTCCCTCAAACACGTGTGTCAACCTTCAGTCCCTCAAACACGTGTGTCAACCTTTAGTCCCTCAAACACGTGTGTCAACCTTTAGTCCCTCAAACACATGTGTCAACCTTTAGTCCCTCAAACACATGTCTGAACCTTAAGTCCCTCAAACACGTGTGTGAACCTTTAGTCCCTCAAACATGTGTGTCAACCTTTAGTCCCTCAAACACGTGTGTCAACCTTTAGTCCCTCAAAAACGTGTGTCAACCTTTAGTCCCTCAAACACATGTGTCAACCTTTAGTCCCTCAAACACGTGTGTCAACCTTTAGTCCCTCAAAAACGTGTGTCAACCTTTAGTCCCTCAAACACGTGTGTCAACCTTTAGTCCCTCAAACACGTGTCAACCTTTAGTCCCTCAAACACATGTGTCAACCTTTAGTCCCTCAATCACGTGTGTCAACCTTTAGTCCCTCAAACACGTGTGTCAACCTTTAGTCCCTCAAACACGTGTCTGAACCTTTAGTCCCTCAAACACGTGTGTGAACCTTTAGTCCCTCAAACACGTGTGTCAACCTTTAGTCCCTCAAACACATGTGTCAACCTTTAGTCCCTCAATCACGTGTGTCAACCTTTAGTCCCTCAAACACGTGTGTCAACCTTTAGTCCCTCAAACACGTGTGTCAACCTTTAGTCCCTCAAACACGTGTGTGAACCTTTAGTCCCTCAAACACGTGTGTGAACCTTTAGTCCCTCAAACACGTGTGTCAACCTTTAGTCCCTCAAACACGTGTGTCAACCTTTAGTCCCTCAAACACGTGTGTCAACCTTTAGTCCCTCAAACACGTGTGTCAACCTTTAGTCCCTCAAACACGTGTGTCAACCTTTAGTCCCTCAAACACGTGTGTCAACCTTTAGTCCCTCAAACACGTGTGTCAACCTTTAGTCCCTCAAACACGTGTGTGAACCTTTAGTCCCTCAAACACGTGTGTGAACCTTTAGTCCCTCAAACACGTGTGTGAACCTTTAGTCCCTCAAACACGTGTGTCAACCTTTAGTCCCTCAAACACGTGTGTCAACCTTTAGTCCCTCAAACACGTGTGTCAACCTTTAGTCCCTCAAACACGTGTGTCAACCTTTAGTCCCTCAAACACGTGTGTCAACCTTTAGTCCCTCAAACACGTGTGTCAACCTTTAGTCCCTCAAACACGTGTGTCAACCTTTAGTCCCTCAAACATGTGTGTGAACCTTTAGTCCCCTCACGGTTCCGGACCCCTCACAGCTCACCTGCTTCGTGCCGGACCATGGGCTCCTGCTGCGTGTCCTTGAGCACGGCGGTCAGGGCCGGGATGGCCCGGCGGTCCTGCATCTGACCCAGACAGTAGGCCAGCTCGTGCTTCAGCAGAGCGGAGTCATCCGAGAAGGCCTTACTGATCCACTCTATAGCTTCAGCACCTGACACACACACACACACACACACACACACACACACACACACACACACACACACACACACACACACACACACACACACACACCTTTAAATGCGTGTTAATGAGTCCCTCATCAGAGCCCACAGTGGTGACTCTAGCCCTGGTGGTTGCTCCAGGTTGCTGGAGACAGAACGCGTCACACAGCTGCCTGGCAGCGACGTGTGGTTGCAGATTAGAAATATGGGAAGCACAAAGCTAGAGACGAGCTCATTGCCTTGAACAAACAAAGGAACGGACACCAGAAGACAGAAAGGCCCTGCATGTTCTGGAGGAAACGCTGTGTTTGGATGCGTCGCCACACAGAGGAGCTGAAGGAAAGAGGTGATGATGATAATATTTCACTTCATTGGCTTTAGGTCGATTAAAAAAAGAGATTGAAGTGCATGAAAGTGATTTCACAATACTCAAAACAAGATGTCTACATGATCAGGGATAGACCTGAAGATAATGCTGCATCCATAACTCCATAACCCCATAACTCACAGGATCTGGTCCACAGTGAGGCAGAAGGCTGGTCAAGCCAATGAAAAACAAGCTGCCCCAGACCCCAGACAGACCCATGTGCACGGTGCGTTACCTCCCAGGTTCTTCAGGGTGAATAAGGCTCTGAAGCGGCGGGTCAGGTCCAGGCTCGGGTCGGTCAGGACCTGTCCCACTGCTGCCATCTGGTGGACGCTGGTCATCCTGCAGCACAGACACTTCTGTGAACAACTCCTTCTTTTAAATATGTTAAAATGACGTGACGATAAAAAGTGAAGCTGCAAATCTTAGTCAATTAATCGATAAACAGAAAACTACTATTTTGAAAATGGATTACTTGTTTGTCATTTATGAGAAAGAAAAAACATTATTTTCATTTAAATGCGTCACACATGTGGCCCTCTGGTTTCCTCCTCTTCACACAACACTCATCCTGTAAGGGGACGGGTTACTATGTAGGGCATAGAGACAGGTTACTATGTAGTGCATAGTAACAGGTTACTATGTAGTGCATAGAGACAGGTTACTATGTAGTGCATAGTAACAGGTTACTATGTAGTGCATAGAGACAGGTTACTATGTAGTGCATAGAGACAGGTTACTATGTAGTGCATAGAGACAGGTTACTATGTAGTGCATAGAGACAGGTTACTATGTAGTGCATAGAGACAGTTTACTATGCACTGCATAGAGACAGTTTACTATGCACTACATAGAGACAGGTTACTATGCACTACATAGAGACAGGTTACTATGCACTGCATAGAGACAGTTTACTATGCACTACATAGAGACAGGTTACTATGCACTACATAGAGACAGGTTACTATGCACTGCATAGAGACAGTTTACTATGCACTACATAGAGACAGGTTACTATGTAGTGCATAGAGACAGGTTACTATGTAGTGCATAGAGACAGTTTACTACAGGTAACTACAGGTTTGAGGGGGCGACTGTAGCTCAGGGGGATGAGTGGTCGTCCCGAAACCGCAAGGCACCCAATTCGATCCCCAGTCCCCCCACAGCTCACATGTCAAAGTGTCCTTGAGCAAGACACCCAACCCCAGGCCACTCCCTGGACGCCTCAAAGGGCTGCCCACTACTCCCTAATCAGGGATGGGTCAAATGCAGAGAAGAATTTCCCCAAGGGGACTAATAAAGTGCATGTTTCTAATTTCTAATTATGCAATTGTCATCATAAGAAATATTATTAAACCATTTCAGACGTGTGCTGTTAAACTGCTGAATCACAGAGGACACAGCGGCCTCATCAGCACTGTGACGGGTCTGCTACAGACGGGGCACCTGGTCCTCTGCTCAGAACCACCTGGAGCTGGTCCAGAACCACCTGGAGTCCAGCTGTACATCCTGCCTCAGGAGCTGTGAGTCACTCCGCTGTCATCCAGTCCATCACGGTCTGGATCCTCCACCAAACAGGACCAGACCAGACTGGAGGGTCAGGTCTGCAGAGGAGCTCATTGGTACCCAGAGTCAGAACCATCACCTGTTCACCTCCTCCCCTCTGGGGGCGCTAGAGAGCTACAGAGTAAACCACAGAGCCGCTTCTTCCGCTGACGTCACTCTGATTACAACAGTGCTGCGTTCATGTTCACATGTATATCTACACGTGTGTGTTACATGTTCAGAGTACATCTACACGTGTGTGTTACATGTTCAGAGTACATCTACACGTGTGTGTTACATGTTCAGAGTACATCTACACGTGTGTGTGTCGTTACATGTTCAGTTACCATATTCCACTTTGACAACAGGAATTTTATCATTCAAGCGTTTTAGCGACTGACTGCTTGAAGTAAGCTAGTTCATTCAAACGCAGTAACCTCACACGTGAGAACCTCATGATTCGGAGCAGCAGCCAATGAGGACGCAGTAAAGTGCCGCGTGGAGCCTCGCGTCCGCTGAGTGACCGGAAGCAGCGACGCGCTCGTGCCCACTGTCTCTACATCAAACACGGGAAGAGAGAGCCGCCCTCACCTTCAGTCTGTAGGTAAACACGAGAAGAGCTCTGGCACGGAAAGCAGTGCTGCCGGTCGGCGCATGCGTATTGCCACTTCCTCTTCCGACTTCTTCTTCGCTCCGTAAAGCAGACGTCACCAACGCTGAAGACGCAGGACGCCACCTAGCGACCAGAGGGTGTACCGCTGTGGCTTCTGACCGTTGTCTTCATTATTTAATTAATATATATGTATAAAACATATTCATGACGGTAAATACAGTGTTACCAGGTCCAGATAAAACCACAATCATGTAAACCTGTGAGGAGAGAAAGCACAAAGACTCTGGAGGATAAAGTTAGTAAAGTGATGGAAGGCTTTCAAAGAGGAAGGTCTTCATCTTAAGTGAGGTGACTGTGTCTGTCTGCCCCAAAGACTGAACGTAGAAGCTGGTTCCACAGAAGAGGAGCTTGATAACTGAAAGCTCTGCTCCCATCTTACTTTAAGACTCTGGGAACCACAAGTAACCCTGCATTCAGTGAGCAGCTCTCTAGTGGGGTAATATATATGGTACTATGAGCTCTCTAGTGGGGTAATATGGTACTATGATCTCTCTAGTGGGGTAATATGGTACTATGATCTCTCTAGTGGGGTAATATGGTACTATGAAGTCTCTAGTGGGGTAATATGGTACTATGATCTCTCTAGTGGGGTAATATGGTACTATGATCTCTCTAGTGGGGTAATATGGTACTATGAGTTCTCTAGTTGGGTAATATGGTACTATGATCTCTCTAGTGGGGTAATATGGTACTATGAAGTCTCTAGTGGGGTAATATGGTACTATGAAGTCTCTAGTGGGGTAATATGGTACTATGATCTCTCTAGTGGGGTAATATGGTACTATGATCTCTCTAGTGGGGTAATATGGTACTATGAGTTCTCTAGTTGGGTAATATGGTACTATGATCTCTCTAGTGGGGTAATATGGTACTATGATCTCTCTAGTGGGGTCATATGGTACTATACATTCTCTAGTGGGGTAATATGGTACTATGAGTTCTCTAGTGGGGTAATCTGGTACTATGAATTCTCTAGTGGGGTTATATGGTACTATAAACTCTCTAGTGGGGTAATTTGGTACTATGCATTCTCTAGTGGGGTAATATGGTACTATAAACTCTCTAGTGGGGTAATATGGTACTATGACCTCTCTAGTGGGGTAATATGGTACTATGAGTTCTCTAGTGGGGTACTATGGTACTATACATTCTCTAGTGGGGTAATATGGTACTATGAGCTCTCTAGTGGGGTAATATGGTACTATACATTCTCTAGTGGGGTTATATGGTACTATAAACTCTCTAGTGGGGTAATTTGGTACTATGCATTCTCTAGTGGGGTAATATGGTACTATAAACTCTCTAGTGGGGTAATATGGTACTATGAGCTCTCTAGTGGGGTAATATGGTACTATGAGTTCTCTAGTGGGGTAATATGGTACTATAAACTCTCTAGTGGGGTAATATGGTACTGTGAGTTCTCTAGTGGGGTAATATGGTACTATAAACTCTCTAGTGGGGTAATATGGTACTATAAACTCTCTAGTGGGGTAATATGGTACTATGAATTCTCTAGTGGGTTAATATGGTACAATGAGCTCTCTAGTGGGGTAATATGGTACTATGACCTCTCTAGTGGGGTAATATGGTACTATGACCTCTCTAGTGGGGTAATATGGTACTATGACCTCTCTAGTGGGGTAATATGGTACTATGAGTTCTCTAGTGGGGTAATATGGTACTATGAGCTCTCTAGTGGGGTAATCTGGTACTATGAATTCTCTAGTGGGTTAATATGGTACTATGAGTTCTCTAGTGGGGTAATATGGTACTATGAAGTCTCTAGTGGGGTAATATGGTACTATGATCTCTCTAGTGGGGTAATATGGTACTATGAAGTCTCTAGTGGGGTAATATGGTACTATGATCTCTCTAGTGGGGTAATATGGTACTATGATCTCTCTAGTGGGGTAATATGGTACTATGAAGTCTCTAGTGGGGTAATATGGTACTATGAGCTCTCTAGTGGGGTAATATGGTACTATGATCTCTCTAGTGGGGTCATATGGTACTATACATTCTCTAGTGGGGTAATATGGTGCTATGAGTTCTTTAGTGGGGTACTATGGTACTATACATTCTCTAGTGGGGTAATATGGTACTATGATCTCTCTAGTGGGGTAATATGGTACTATGAGCTCTCTAGTGGGGTAATATGGTACTATACATTCTCTAGTGGGGTTATATGGTACTATAAACTCTCTAGTGGGGTAATTTGGTACTATGCATTCTCTAGTGGGGTTATATGGTACTATAAACTCTCTAGTGGGGTAATATGGTACTATGACCTCTCTAGTGGGGTAATATGGTACTATGAGTTCTCTAGTGGGGTACTATGGTACTATACATTCTCTAGTGGGGTAATATGGTACTATGAGCTCTCTAGTGGGGTAATATGGTACTATACATTCTCTAGTGGGGTTATATGGTACTATAAACTCTCTAGTGGGGTAATTTGGTACTATGCATTCTCTAGTGGGGTAATATGGTACTATAAACTCTCTAGTGGGGTAATATGGTACTATGAGCTCTCTAGTGGGGTAATATGGTACTATGAGTTCTCTAGTGGGGTAATATGGTACTATAAACTCTCTAGTGGGGTAATATGGTACTATGAGTTTTCTAGTGGGGTAATATGGTACTATAAACTCTCTAGTGGGGTAATATGGTACTATAAACTCTCTAGTGGGGTAATATGGTACTATGAATTCTCTAGTGGGTTAATATGGTACTATGAATTCTCTAGTGGGGTAATATGGTACAATGAGCTCTCTAGTGGGGTAATATGGTACTATGACCTCTCTAGTGGGGTAATATGGTACTATGAGTTCTCTAGTGGGGTAATATGGTACTATGAGCTCTCTAGTGGGGTAATCTGGTACTATGAATTCTCTAGTGGGTTAATATGGTACTATGAGTTCTCTAGTGGGGTAATATGGTATTATATACTCTCTAGTGGGGTAATATGGTACTATGAGTTCTCTAGTGGGGTAATATGGTACTATGAATTCTCTAGTGGGGTAATATGGTACTATGAGCTCTCTAGTGGGGTAATCTGGTACTATGAATTCTCTAGTGGGTTAATATGGTACTATGAGCTCTCTAGTGGGGTAATATGGTATTATATACTCTCTAGTGGGGTAATATGGTACTATGAGTTCTCTAGTGGGGTAATATGGTACTATGAGCTCTCTAGTGGGGTAATATGGTACTATGAGCTCTCTAGTGGGGTAATATGGTACTATAAACTCTCTAGTGGGGTAATATGGTACTATAAACTCTCTAGTGGGGTAATATGGTACTATAAACTCTCTAGTGGGGTAATATGGTACTATGAATTCTCTAGTGGTTTAATATGGTACTATGAGTTCTCTAGTGGGGTAATATGGTACTATGAGTTCTCTAGTTGGGTAATATGGTACTATATACTCTCTAGTGGGGTAATATGGTACTATGAGTTCTCTAGTGGGGTAATATGGTACTATGAGCTCTCTAGTGGGGTAATGTGGTACTATGAGCTCTCTAGTGGGGTAATATGGTACTATAAACTCTCTAGTGGGGTAATATGGTACTATAAACCCTCTAGTGGGGTAATATGGTACTATGTGGTACCGCCGCGAAATCCTGCGTGCCGTTCTCTCACCCCCTCGTCCCCTTTTCTGCCCATCCACACTGATAATTCCGCTATGGTGAGCTATGTGCATTAACATTAATGTGTTGCCTATGCAATCACGTATTTGATATCTGTAAATTATGCAAGAAGTAAAGGCAGCCGGTGTTAAAATACATTGTAGAAATATTAATATATTTCAAGGTTACTTTATTAAATACCTAATTTACTCAGGTTCACATTTTATTATTGTGAAGCATTTTTTGGTGTGAATATTATATGCTTTGTACTTTCAGTCATTCTCTTCCCTCCGTGGCTTAGTGGTATTTCAGAAGACGGGTTCAAACTGTTTTCGTTTGCATAATGAGGTTTTTGAGCGGCACAACCTGGCGTAGTTTATTGCTCTTGTACTTTACATTACATGTAGCTGATGCTTTTCTCCAAAGAGACTTACAATAAGTGCATTCAACCATGAGTACAGACACAGAACAACAAGAATCAAGAAAGTACATTTTTTTCAATAAAGTTAAACTACAAAGTGCTATCAGTAAGAGACATTTAAGTGCTACTAGGTGCTACCTTCCTTATTCAAGGTGTAGACTAGTAGATCAATGAACCTACAGGATGTAGTGTAGCATGGACCTACAGGATGTTGTGTAGCATGGACCTACAGGATGTTGTGTAGCATGGACCTACAGTATGTTGTGTAGCATGGACCTACAGGAACGTGTTGTTGCGGTGATGTTGTCAGTCAGGGAGAGTTGACTGTCGAGTGTCACACGAGGCTCCAGGCAGTCGGGGTCGGGGTCAACACTGAGTAGTTGAAGGTCATAGTGAGGTCGTGGGTGGGAGAGCTTTTTCCTGGAAGAAAAAGTGGTTCAGTTTTGTCAGGGTTAATGTTCAGGTGGTGAGCAGACATCCACTGAGAGATGTCAGTCAGACAGGCAGAGATTCCTGCTGCTACCTGTGTTTCTGACTGGGGAAACGAGAGGATCAGTTGGGTGTCATCAGCATAGCTATGGCAGGAAAAGACATGCGAGTGAATGATGGAGCCGAGAGAGTTGGTGTACAGAGAGAAGAGGAGAGGACCCAGGACGGAGCCCTGAGGGACTACAGTAGTGAGAGGTCAAGGTTCAGACACAGATCCTCTCCAGGTTACCCGGTAGGTGGTCGTTGAGGTAGGATGAGAAGAGGAAGAGCAGAGCCTGAGATACCAAGGTCCTGGAGGGAGGAGATGAGGATCTGGTGGTTCACTGTGTCAAAGGCACATGTGATTCAGGCCAAGTCTGGTCTACAACAGCTTGCTAAACATAATGTGTCACTGGCGTCAATTTAGTTCACTGCCAATATTCTGTATAGAAATTCTCTCGGTACCTACGTTTCCTGAAGGCAACGTGTTGAGGCAGGTCCTCAGCCTTCTTTGTTATGCTGTCACTCATGCCCCTCGCCCCTGAAGTTGAGACCACACCACTATAGTTGAGACCACACCCCTGCAGTTGAGACCACGCCCCTGCAGTTGAGACCACACCCCGGTAGTTGAGACCACGCCCCTGCAGTTGAGACCACACCCCTGTAGTTGAGACCACGCCCCTGCAGTTGAGACCACACCCCGGTAGTTGAGACCACGCCCCTGCAGTTGAGACCACACCCCGGTAGTTGAGACCACGCCCCTGCAGTTGAGACCACACCCCGGTAGTTGAGACCACGCCCCTGCAGTTGAGACCGCGCCCGTGCAGTTGAAGCCACGCCCCCCACACCAGATCCAAGCCAAAAGTCTGAAAGTGAAAAAAAACGACCTGAAAGTGAGACAATTTTTTTTACCCGAAAAAATTTGATTTGAAACTTAAAAAAAAGAGCAATAAATCAAAAATATATTTAACTCCCAAAAAACTTTTCATACACTGCAGACAGGGCACGGAAGGAGACGACTCAAAAGACAGTATTTGCTTTTGCAGAAGACAATATACAACACATGAATATGCATGCTCTCTCTCTCTCTCTCTTTTTCTCTCTCTCTCTCTTTATCTCTCTTTCTCTGTACATCTGCTCCTAAACATGCAAGATAACAGAATTTACGTTCATTTTATTTTTCTTTCTTTAAAAAAGAAAGAGCCTCCTGTTGTAAATTATTGTTTCGCTACAAACACTTAACACAGCGCATCTAGTTATTGTGCATAAATGTTACAATTCTAATGCCATGTGATGTGATCAAAGAAAGTCAAGTCAAGAAGGATCTACCAGGTAGAACCATTATAGAAGAATGTACCAAGTAGAACCTTCACAAAAGTATCTTCCAGGTAGAACCTTACTAAAAGCATCTTCCAGGTGAAACATTCATAAACGTTTCTACCACGTGAAACCTCCATAGAAGTCTCTGTGGAACCTTTATAGAAGTCTCTGTGGAACCTTCATAGAAGTATCTATCACATGGAACCTTCATAGAAGTCTCTGAGGAACCTTCATAGAAGTATCTACCAGGTGGAACCTTCATAGAAGTCTCTGTGGAACCTTCATAGAAGTATCTACCAGGTGGAACCTTCATAGAAGTCTCTGTGGAACCTTAATAGAAGTATCTACCAGGTGGAACCTTCATAGAAGTCTCTGTGGAACCTTCATAGAAGTATCTATCAGGTGGAACCTTCATAGAAGTCTCTATCAGGTGGAACCTTAATAGAAGTATCTATCAGGTAGAACCTTAATAGAAGTATCTATCAGGTGGAACCTTCATAAGCGTATCTTCCAGGTAGAACCTTTGTAGAAGTATCTATCAGGTGGAACCTTCATAGAAGTCTCTATCAGGTAGAACCTTAATAGAAGTATCTACCAGGTGGAACTTTCATAAGTGTATCTTCCAGGTAGAACCTTTGTAGAAGTATCTATCAGGTAGAACCTTAATAGAAGTATCTATCAGGTGGAACCTTCATATAAGTCTCTGTGGAACCTTCATAGAAGTATCTATCAGGTGGAACCTTAATAGAAGTATCTATCAGGTAGAACCTTAATAGAAGTATCTATCAGGTGGAACCTTCATATAAGTCTCTGTGGAACCTTCGTAGAAGTATCTATCGGGTGGAACCTTCATAGAAGTATCTATCAGGTGGAACCTTTGTAGAAGTCTCTATCAGGTGGAACCTTTATATAAGTCTCATGTCTCTATCAGGTGGAACCTTCATATAAGTCTATGTAGAACCTTCATAGAACCTTTGTAGAAGTATCTACCAAGTAGAATCTTCATAGAAAAATCTATCAGGTGGAACCTTCATAGAAGTCTCTATCAGGTAGAACCTTAATAGAAGTATCTACCAGGTGGAACTTTCATAAGTGTATCTTCCAGGTAGAACCTTTGTAGAAGTATCTATCAGGTAGAACCTTAATAGAAGTATCTATCAGGTGGAACCTTCATATAAGTCTCTGTGGAACCTTCATAGAAGTATCTATCAGGTGGAACCTTAATAGAAGTATCTATCAGGTAGAACCTTAATAGAAGTATCTATCAGGTGGAACCTTCATATAAGTCTCTGTGGAACCTTCGTAGAAGTATCTATCGGGTGGAACCTTCATAGAAGTATCTACCAGGTGGAACCTTTGTAGAAGTCTCTATCAGGTGGAACCTTTATATAAGTCTCATGTCTCTATCAGGTGGAACCTTCATATAAGTCTATGTAGAACCTTCATAGAACCTTTGTAGAAGTATCTACCAAGTAGAATCTTCATAGAAAAATCTATCAGGTGAAACCTTCATAGAATAATCTATCAGGTGGAACCTTCATAAAAGTAATTGTGGAACCTTAATAGAAGTATCTATCAGGTGGAACCTTCATAAATGGTTCTACCAGGTGGAACGTTCATAGAAGTATCTACCAAATGGAACCTTCATAAACGTTTCTACCAGGTAGAACCTTCATAGTAGTATCTACCAGGTGGAACCTTCATACAAGTATCCATCAGTTGGAACCTTCATGAAATTATCTACCAGATGGAACCTTCATAAACGTTTCTACCAGGTAGAACCTTCATAGTAGTATCTACCAGGTGGAAGCTTCATAAACGTTTCTACCAGGTGGAACCTTCATGAAAGTATCTACGAGGTGGAACCTTCATAAACGTTTCTATCAGATGGAGCCTTCACAAAAGTATCTACCAGGTGGAACCTTCATAAACGTTTCTACCAGGTGGAACCTTCATCGAAGTCTCTGTGGAACCTTCATAGAAGTATCTACCACGTGGAACCTTCATCGAAGTCTCTGTGGAACCGTCATAGAGGTATCTAGCAGGTGGAATCTTCATAGACGTATCTACCAGGTAGAACCTTCATAGAAGTATGTACCAGGTGGAACCTTCATAGAAGTATCTATAAGGTGAAACCTTAATAGAAGTATCTACCAGGTCGAGGCCTTCATCGTAGTATCTGTGGAACCTTCATAGAAGTATTTATCAGGTGGAACCTTCATAGAAGTCTCTGTGGAACCTTCATAGACGTATCTACCAGGTGGAACCTTCATAGAAGTATTTATCAGGTGGAACCTTCATAGAAGTCTCTGTGGAACCTTCATAGAAGTATCTACCAGGTGGAACCTTCATAGAAGTCTCTATAAGGTGAAACCTTCATGAAATTATCTACCAGGTGGAACCTTCATAGAATAATCTATCAGGTGGAACCTTCATAGATGTATCTGTGGAACCTTCATAGAAGTATCTACCAGGTGGAACCTTCATAGAATAAACTATCAGGTGGAACCTTCATAGACGTATCTGTGGAACCTTCATAAAAGTCTCTACCAGGTGGAGCCTTCATAAAAGTATCTACCAGGTGGAACCTTCATAGAAGTCTCTACCAGGTGGAGCCTTCATAAAAGTATCTACCAGGTGGAACCTTCATAGAAGTCTCTACCAGGTGGAACCTTCATATAAGTCTCATGTCTCTATCAGGTGGAACCTTCATAGAAGTCTCTACCAGGTGGAACCTTCATATAAGTCTCATGTCTCTATCAGGTGGAACCTTCATAGAAGTCTCTACCAGGTGGAACCTTCATAGAAGTCTCTACCAGGTGGAACCTTCATAGAAGTCTCTACCAGGTGGAACCTTCATATAAGTCTCATGTCTCTATCAGGTGGAACCTTCATAGAAGTCTCTACCAGGTGGAACCTTCATAGAAGTCTCTACCAGGTGGAACCTTCATAGAAGTCTCTACCAGGTGGAACCTTCATAAAAGTATCTACCAGGTGGAACCTTCATAGAAGTCTCTACCAGGTGGAACCTTCATAGAAGTCTCTACCAGGTGGAACCTTTATATAAGTCTCATGTCTCTATCAGGTGGAACCTTCATATAAGTCTATGTAGAACCTTCATAGAAGTATCTACCAGGTGGAACCTTCATAGAAGTATCGATCAGGTGGAACCTTCATAGAAGTTCATTAATGTTTAATATTTAATAGGATTTCAAGATTGATTGGTTTATATACATATACATATACATACTAAGAGTCTGTGATTATGACAACACATACTAAGAGTCTGTGATGATGACAATACATATTAAGAGTCTGTGATGACAATACATACTTATAGTCTGTGACGACAATGCATACTAAGAGTGTGATAATAATACATACTGAGAGTCTGTAATGACAATACATACTAAGAGTCTGTGATGATGACAATACATACTAAGAGTCTGTGATGATGACAATACATACGAAGAGTCTGTGATGACAATACATACTGAGAGCATGTGATGATAATACATACTGAGAGCATGTGATGATAATATATACTAAGAGTATGTGATGACAATACATACTAAGAGTCTGTGATGACAATACATACTAAGAGTCTGTGATGATGGCAATACATACTAAGAGTCTGTGATGATGACAATACATACTAAGAGTCTGTGATGATGACAATACATACTAAGAGTCTGTGATGATGACGATACATACTAAGAGTCTGTGATGACAATACATACTAAGAGTCTGTGATGACAATACATACTAAGAGTTTGTGATGACAATACATACTAAGAGTATGTGATGACAATACATACTAAGAGTCTGTGATGATGACAATACATACTAAGAGTCTGTAATGACAATACATACTAAGAGTATGTGATGACAATACATACTAAGGGTCTGTGATGATGACACTACATACTAAGAATCTGTGATGATGACAATACATACTAAGAGTCTGTGATGATGACAATACATACTGAAAGTATGTGATGATGACAATATAAACTAAGAGTATGTGATGATGACAATATATACTAAGAGTCTGTGATGATGACAATATATACTAAGAGTCTGTGATGATGACAATACATACGAAGAGTCTGTGATGACAATACATACTGAGAGCATGTAATGATAATACATACTGAGAGCATGTGATGACAATACATACTAAGAGTCTGTCAAGATGATTATACATACTAAGAGTCTGTGATGATGACAATACATACTAAGAGTATGTGATGACAATACATACTAAGAGTCTGTGATGATGACGATACATACTAAGAGTCTGTGCTGACAATACATACTAAGAGTATGTGATGATGACAATACATACTAAGAGTCTGTGATGACAATACATACTAAGAGTCTGTGATGATGACAATACATACTAAGAATATGTGATGACAATACATACTAAGAGTCTGTGATGATGACAATACATACTAAGAGTCTGTGATGACAATACATACTAAGAGTCTGTGATGATGACAATACATACTAAGAGTCTGTGATGACAATACATACTAAGAGTCTGTGATGATGACAATACATACTAAGAGTCTGTGATGACAATACATACTAAGAGTATGTGATGATGACAATACATACTAAGAATATGTGATGACAATACATACTAAGAGTCTGTGATGATGACAATACATACTAAGAGTATGTGATGACAATACATACAAAGAGTATGTGATGACAATACATACTAAGAGTCTGTGATGATGACAATACATACTAAGAGTCTGTGATGATGACAATACATACTAAAAGTATGTGATGACAATACATACGAAGAGTATGTGATGACAATACATACTAAGAGTCTGTGATGATGACAATACATACTAAGAGTCCGTGATGACAATAAATACTAAGAGTCTGTGATGATAATACATACTAAAAGTCTGTGATGATGACACTACATACTAAGAATCTGTGATGATGACAATACATACTAAGAGTATGTGATGATGACAATACATACTAAAAGTATGTGATGATGACAATATAAACTAAGAGTATGTGATGATGACAATACATACTAAGAGTATGTGATGACAATACATACGAAGAGTATGTGATGACAATACATACTAAGAGTCTGTGATGACAATACATACTAAGAGTCTGTAATGACAATACATACTAAGAGTCTGTGATGACAATACATACTAAGAGTCTGTGATGACAATACATACTAAGAGTCTGTAATGACAATACATACTAAGAGTCTGTGATGATGACAATACATACTAAGAGTCTGTAATGACAATACATACTAAAAGTCTGTGATGATGACAATACATACTAAAAGTCTGTGATGATGACAATACATACTAAGAGTCTGTGATGACAATACATACTAAGAGTCTGTGATGACAATACATACTAAGAGTCTGTGATGACAATACATACTAAGAGTCTGTGATGACAATACATACTAAGAGTCTGTGATAATGACAATACATACTAAGAGTCTGTAATGACAATACATACTAAGAGTATGTGATGATGACAAAGCATACAAAGAGTCTGTGATGATGACAATACATACTAAGAGTCTGTGATGACAATACATACTAAGAGTATGTGATTACAATACATACTAAGAGTCTGTGATGACAATACATACTAAGAGTCTGTGATGACAATACATACTAAGAGTATGTGATGACAATACATACTAAGAGTCTGTGATGACAATACATACTAAGAGTCTGTGATGACAATACATACTAAGAGTATGTGATGACAATACATACTAAGAGTCTGTGATGACAATACATACTAAGAGTCTGTGATGACAATACAGACTCTTAGTATGTGATGACAATACATACTAAGAGTATGTGATGATGACAATACATACAAAGAGTATGTGATGATGACAATACATACCAAGAGTCTGTGATGACAATACATACTAAGAGTCTGTGATGATAATACATACTAAGAGTATGTGATGATGACAATACATACTAAGAGTATGTGATGACAATACATACTAAGAGTCTGTGATGACAATACATACTAAGAGTATGTGATGATGACAATACATACTAAGAGTATGTGATGACAATACATACTAAGAGTCTGTGATGACAATACGTACTAAGAGTATGTGATGACAATACATACTAAGAGTCTGTGATGACAATACATACAAAGAGTATGTGATGACAATACATACTAAGAGTCTATGATGACAATACATACTAAGAGTCTGTGATGACAATACATACTAAGAGTCTGTGATGACGATACATACTAAGAGTATGTGATGATGACAATACATACTAAGAGTATGTGATGACAATACATACTAAGAGTATGTGATGACAATACATACTAAGAGTATGTGATGACAATACATACTAAGAGTATGTGATGACAATACATACTAAGAGTATGTGATGACAATACATACTAAGAGTCTGTGATGACAATACATACTAAGAGTCTGTGATGACAATACATACTAAGAGTATGTGATGACAATACATACTAAGAGTCTGTGATGACAATACATACTAAGAGTCTGTGATGACAATACAGACTCTTAGTATGTGATGACAATACATACTAAGAGTATGTGATGATGACAATACATACAAAGAGTATGTGATGATGACAATACATACCAAGAGTCTGTGATGACAATACATACTAAGAGTCTGTGATGATAATACATACTAAGAGTATGTGATGATGACAATACATACTAAGAGTATGTGATGACAATACATACTAAGAGTCTGTGATGACAATACATACTAAGAGTATGTGATGATGACAATACATACTAAGAGTATGTGATGACAATACATACTAAGAGTCTGTGATGACAATACGTACTAAGAGTATGTGATGACAATACATACTAAGAGTCTGTGATGACAATACATACAAAGAGTATGTGATGACAATACATACTAAGAGTCTATGATGACAATACATACTAAGAGTCTGTGATGACAATACATACTAAGAGTCTGTGATGACGATACATACTAAGAGTATGTGATGATGACAATACATACTAAGAGTATGTGATGACAATACATACTAAGAGTATGTGATGACAATACATACTAAGAGTATGTGATGACAATACATACTAAGAGTATGTGATGACAATACATACTAAGAGTATGTGATGACAATACATACTAAGAGTCTGTGATGACAATACATACTAAGAGTCTGTGATGACAATACATACTAAGAGTCTGTGATGACAATACATACTAAGAGTCTGTGATGACAATACAGACTCTTAGTATGTGATGACAATACATACTAAGAGTATGTGATGATGACAATACATACTAAGAGTATGTGATGATGACAATACATACTAAGAGTCTGTGATGACAATACATACTAAGAGTATGTGATGACAATACAGACTCTTAGTATGTGATGGCAATACATACTAAGAGTATGTGATGATGACAATACATACTAAGAGTCTGTGATGATGACAATACATACTAAGAGTCTGTGATGACAATACATACTAAGAGTATGTGATGACAATACATACTAAGAGTATGTGATGACAATACATACTAAGAGTATGTGATGACAATACATACTAAGAGTATGTGATGACAATACATACGAAGAGTCTGTGATGACAATACATACTAAGAGTCTGTGATGACAATACATACTAAGAGTATTTGATGATGACAATACATACTAAGAGTCTGTGATGACAATACATACTAAGAGTCTGTGATGACAATACATACTAAGAGTATGTGATGATGACAATACATACTAAGAGTATGTGATGACAATACATACTAAGAGTCTGTGATGACAATACATACTAAGAGTCTGTGATGACAATAAATACTAAGAGTCTGTGATGACAATACATACTAAGAGTATGTGATGACAATACATACTAAGAGTCTGTGATGACAATACATACTAAGAGTATGTGATGATGACAATACATACTAAGAGTATGTGATGACAATACATACTAAGAGTCTGTGATGACAATACATACTAAGAGTCTGTGATGGCAATACATACTAAGAGTCTGTGATGACAATACATACTAAGAGTCTGTGATGACAATACGTACTAAGAGTATGTGATGACAATACATACTAAGAGTCTGTGATGACAATACATACTAAGAGTATGTGATGACAATACATACTAAGAGTCTGTGATGACAATACATACTAAGAGTATGTGATGACAATACATACTAAGAGTCTATGATGACAATACATACTAAGAGTCTGTGATGACAATACATACTAAGAGTCTGTGATGACAATACATACTAAGAGTATGTGATGATGACAATACATACTACGAGTATGTGATGACAATACATACTAAGAGTATGTGATGACAATACATACTAAGAGTATGTGATGACAATACATACTAAGAGTATGTGATGACAATACATACTAAGAGTATGTGATGACAATACATACTAAGAGTATGTGATGACAATACATACTAAGAGTCTGTGATGACAATACATACTAAGAGTCTGTGATGACAATACATACTAAGAGTATGTGATGACAATACATACTAAGAGTCTGTGATGACAATACATACTAAGAGTCTGTGATGACAATACATACTAAGAGTCTGTGATGACAATACATACTAAGAGTCTGTGATGACAATACAGACTCTTAGTATGTGATGACAATACATACTAAGAGTATGTGATGATGACAATACATACGAAGAGTATGTGATGATGACAATACATACTAAGAGTATGTGATGACAATACATACTAAGAGTCTGTGATGACAATACATACTAAGAGTATGTGATGACAATACAGACTCTTAGTATGTGATGGCAATACATACTAAGAGTATGTGATGATGACAATACATACTAAGAGTCTGTGATGATGACAATACATACTAAGAGTCTGTGATGACAATACATACTAAGAGTCTGTGATGACAATACATACTAAGAGTCTGTGATGACAATACATACTAAGAGTATGTGATGATGACAATACATACTAAGAGTCTGTGATGATGACAATACATACTAAGAGTCTGTGATGACAATACATACTAAGAGTCTGTGATGACAATACATACTAAGAGTCTGTGATGATAATACATACTACGAGTCTGTGATGACAATACAGACTCTTAGTATGTGATGACAATACATACTAAGAGTATGTGATGATGACAATACATACTAAGAGTATGTGATGATGACAATACATACTAAGAGTCTGTGATGACAATACATACTAAGAGTGTGATGACAATACAGACTCTTAGTATGTGATGGCAATACATACTAAGAGTATGTGATGATGACAATACATACTAAGAGTCTGTGATGATGACAATACATACTAAGAGTCTGTGATGACAATACATACTAAGAGTATGTGATGACAATACATACTAAGAGTATGTGATGACAATACATACTAAGAATATGTGATGACAATACATACTAAGAGTATGTGATGACAATACATACGAAGAGTCTGTGATGACAATACATACTAAGAGTCTGTGATGACAATACATACTAAGAGTATTTGATGATGACAATACATACTAAGAGTCTGTGATGACAATACATACTAAGAGTCTGTGATGACAATACATACTAAGAGTATGTGATGACAATACATACTAAGAGTCTGTGATGACAATACGTACTAAGAGTATGTGATGACAATACATACTAAGAGTCTGTGATGACAATACATACTAAGAGTATGTGATGACAATACATACGAAGAGTCTGTGATGACAATACATACTAAGAGTCTGTGACGACAATACATACTAAGAGTATTTGATGATGACAATACATACTAAGAGTCTGTGATGACAATACATACTAAGAGTCTGTGATGATGATACATACTCAGAGTATGTGATGACAATACATACTAAGAGTCTGTGATGATGACAATGCAGACTAAGAGTCTGTAATGATAATACATACTAAGAGTCTGTGATGATGACAATACATACTAAGAGTCTGTGATGACAATACATACTAAGAGTATGTGATGATGACAATACATACTAAGAGTCTGTGATGACAATACATACTAAGAGTCTGTAATGACAATGCATACTAAGAGTATGTGATGACAATACATACTAAGAGTCTGTGATGACAATACATACTAAAAGTATGTGATGACAATACATACTAAGAGTCTGTGATGACAATACTGACTCTTAGTATGTGATGACAATACATACTAAGAGTATGTGATGATGACAATACATACTAAGAGTATGTGATGATGATACATACTAAGAGTCTGTGATGATAATACATACTAAGAGTATGTGATGACAATACATACTAAGAGTCTGTGATGATAATACATACTAAAAGTATGTGATGACAATCCATACTAAGAGTCTGTGATGACAATACATACTAAGAGTATGTGATGATGACAATACATACTAAGAGTATGTGATGACAATACATACTAAGAGTCTGTGATGACAATACGTACTAAGAGTATGTGATGACAATACATACTAAGAGTATGTGATGACAATACATACTAAGAGTCTATGATGACAATACATACTAAGAGTCTGTGATGACAATACATACTAAGAGTCTGTGATGACAATACATACTAAGAGTATGTGATGATGACAATACATACTAAGAGTATGTGATGACAATACATACTAAGAGTATGTGATGACAATACATACTAAGAGTATGTGATGACAATACATACTAAGAGTATGTGATGATGACAATACATACTAAGAGTATGTGATGACAATACATACTAAGAGTATGTGATGACAATACATACAAAGAGTCTGTGATGACAATACATACTAAGAGTCTGTGATGACAATACATACTAAGAGTATGTGATGACAATACATACTAAGAGTCTGTGATGACAATACATACTAAGAGTCTGTGATGACAATACATACTAAGAGTCTGTGATGACAATACAGACTCTTAGTATGTGATGACAATACATACTAAGAGTATGTGATGATGACAATACATACTAAGAGTATGTGATGATGACAATACATACTAAGAGTCTGTGATGACAATACATACTAAGAGTATGTGATGACAATACAGACTCTTAGTATGTGATGGCAATATATACTTAGAGTATGTGATGATGACAATACATACTAAGAGTCTGTGATGATGACAATACATACTAAGAGTCTGTGATGACAATACATACTAAGAGTATGTGATGACAATACATACTAAGAGTATGTGATGACAATACATACTAAGAGTATGTGATGACAATACATACTAAGAGTATGTGATGACAATACATACTAAGAGTCTGTGATGATGACAATACATACTAAGAGTCTGGAATGACAATACATACAAAGAGTATGTGATGATGACAATACATACTAAGAGTCTGTGATGACAATACATACTAAGAGTCTGTGATGACAATACTGACTCTTAGTATGTGATGACAATACATACTAAGAGTGTGTGATGATGATACATACTAAGAGTCTGTGATGATAATACATACTAAGAGTATGTGATGACAATACATACTAAGAGTCTGTGATGATAATACATACTAAGAGTATGTGATGACAATACATACTAAGAGTCTGTGATGACAATACATACTAAGAGTATGTGATGATGACAATACATACTAAGAGTATGTGATGACAATACATACTAAGAGTCTGTGATGACAATACGTACTAAGAGTATGTGATGACAATACATACTAAGAGTCTGTGATGACAATACATACTAAGAGTCTGTGATGACAATACATACTAAGAGTCTGTGATGACAATACATACTAAGAGTATGTGATGATGACAATACATACTAAGAGTATGTGATGACAATACATACTAAGAGTCTGTGATGACAATACATACTAAGAGTCTGTGATGACAATACATACTAAGAGTATGTGATGATGACAATACATACTAAGAGTATGTGATGACAATACATACTAAGAGTATGTGATGACAATACATACTAAGAGTATGTGATGACAATACATACTAAGAGTATGTGATGACAATACATACTAAGAGTATGTGATGACAATACATACTAAGAGTCTGTGATGACAATACATACTAAGAGTCTGTGATGACAATACATACTAAGAGTATGTGATGACAATACATACTAAGAGTCTGTGATGACAATACATACTAAGAGTCTGTGATGACAATACATACTAAGAGTCTGTGATGACAATACATACTAAGAGTCTGTGATGACAATACAGACTCTTAGTATGTGATGACAATACATACTAAGAGTATGTGATGATGACAATACATACTAAGAGTCTGTGATGACAATACATACTAAGAGTATGTGATGACAATACAGACTCTTAGTATGTGATGGCAATACATACTAAGAGTATGTGATGATGACAATACATACTAAGAGTCTGTGATGATGACAATACATACTAAGAGTCTGTGATGACAATACATACTAAGAGTATGTGATGACAATACATACTAAGAGTATGTGATGACAATACATACTAAGAGTATGTGATGACAATACATACTAAGAGTATGTGATGACAATACATACTAAGAGTCTGTGATGATGACAATACATACTAAGAGTCTGGAATGACAATACATACTAAGAGTATGTGATGATGACAATACATACTAAGAGTCTGTGATGACAATACATACTAAGAGTATGTGATGATGACAATACATACTAAGAGTCTGTGATGATGACAATACATACTAAGAGTCTGTGATGACAATACATACTAAGAGTATGTGATGATGACAATACATAATAAGAGTCTGTGATGACAATACATACTAAGAGTATGTGATGATGACAATACATACTAAGAGTCTGTGATGATGACAATACATACTAAGAGTCTGTGATGACAATACATACTAAGAGTATGTGATGACAATACATACTAAGAGTCTGTGATGACAATACATACTAAGAGTCTGTGATGACAATACATACTAAGAGTCTGTGATGACAATACAGACTCTTCGTATGTGATGACAATACATACTAAGAGTCTGTGATGACAATACATACTAAGAGTATGTGATGACAATACATACTAAGAGTCTGTGATGACAATACATACTAAGAGTCTGTGATGACAATACATACTAAGAGTATGTGATGACAATACATACTAAGAGTCTGTGATGACAATACATACTAAGAGTCTGTGATGACAATACATACTAAGAGTCTGTGATGACAATACATACTAAGAGTCTGTGATGACAATACATACTAAGAGTATGTGATGACAATACATACTACGAGTCTGTGATGACAATACATACTAAGAGTCTGTGATGACAATACAGACTCTTAGTATGTGATGACAATACATACTAAGAGTCTGTGATGACAATACATACTAAGAGTATGTGATGACAATACATACTAAGAGTCTGTGATGACAATACAGACTCTTAGTATGTGATGACAATACATACTAAGAGTATGTGATGACAATACATACTAAGAGTCTGTGATGATGACAATACATACTAAGAGTATGTGATGACAATACATACTAAGAGTCTGTGATGACAATACATACTAAGAGTATGTGATGATGACAATACATACTAAGAGTATGTGATGACAATACATACTAAGAGTCTGTGATGACAATACATACTCTTTGTATGTGATGACAATACATACTAAGAGTATGTGATGATGACAATACATACTAAGAGTATGTGATGATGACAATACATACAAAGAGTCTGTGATGACAATACATACTAAGAGTCTGTGATGACAATACATACTAAGAGTATGTGATGATGACAATACATACTAAGAGTATGTGATGACAATACATACTAAGAGTCTGTGATGACAATACATACTAAGAGTATGTGATGACAATACATACTAAGAGTCTGTGATGACAATACATACTAAGAGTCTGTGATGACAATACATACTAAGAGTCTGTGATGACAATACATACTAAGAGTATGTGATGATGACAATACATACGAAGAGTCTGTGATGACAATACGTACTAAGAGTATGTGATGACAATACATACTAAGAGTCTGTGATGACAATACATACTAAGAGTCTGTGATGACAATACATACTAAGAGTATGTGATGATGACAATACATACTAAGAGTATGTGATGACAATACATACTAAGAGTCTGTGATGACAATACATACTAAGAGTATGTGATGACAATACATACTAAGAGTCTGTGATGACAATACATACTAAGAGTCTGTGATGACAATACATACTAAGAGTCTGTGATGACAATACATACTAAGAGTATGTGATGATGACAATACATACGAAGAGTCTGTGATGACAATACGTACTAAGAGTATGTGATGACAATACATACTAAGAGTCTGTGATGACAATACATACTAAGAGTCTGTGATGACAATACATACTAAGAGTCTGTGATGACAATACATACTAAGAGTGTGTGATGATGACAATACATACGAAGAGTCTGTGATGACAATACGTACTAAGAGTCTGTGATGACAATACATACTAAGAGTCTGTGATGACAATACATACTAAGAGTCTGTGATGACAATACATACTAAGAGTCTGTGATGACAATACATACTAAGAGTCTGTGATGACAATACATACTAAGAGTCTGTGATGACAATACAGACTCTTAGTATGTGATGACAATACATACTAAGAGTCTGTGATGATGACAATACATACTAAGAGTATGTGATGATGACAATACATACTAAGAGTATGTGATGATGATACATACTAAGAGTCTGTGATGATAATACATACTCAGAGTATGTGATGACAATACATACTAAGAGTCTGTGATGATGACAATACAGACTAAGAGTCTGTAATGATAATACATACTAAGAGTATGTGATGACAATACATACTAAGAGTCTGTGATGATGACAATACATACTAAGAGTATGTGATGACAATACATACTAAGAGTCTGTGATGACAATACATACTAAGAGTATGTGATGATGACAATACATACTAAGAGTATGTGATGACAATACATACTAAGAGTCTGTGATGACAATACATACTAAGAGTATGTGATGATGACAATACATACTAAGAGTATGTGATGACAATACATACTAAGAGTCTGTGATGACAATACATACTCTTAGTATGTGATGACAATACATACTAAGAGTATGTGATGATGACAATACATACTAAGAGTATGTGATGATGACAATACATACAAAGAGTCTGTGATGACAATACATACTAAGAGTCTGTGATGACAATACATACTAAGAGTATGTGATGATGACAATACATACTAAGAGTATGTGATGACAATACATACTAAGAGTCTGTGATGACAATACATACTAAGAGTATGTGATGACAATACATACTAAGAGTCTGTGATGACAATACATACTAAGAGTCTGTGATGACAATACATACTAAGAGTCTGTGATGACAATACATACTAAGAGTATGTGATGATGACAATACATACGAAGAGTCTGTGATGACAATACGTACTAAGAGTATGTGATGACAATACATACTAAGAGTCTGTGATGACAATACATACTAAGAGTCTGTGATGACAATACATACTAAGAGTATGTGATGATGACAATACATACTAAGAGTATGTGATGACAATACATACTAAGAGTCTGTGATGACAATACATACTAAGAGTATGTGATGACAATACATACTAAGAGTCTGTGATGACAATACATACTAAGAGTCTGTGATGACAATACATACTAAGAGTCTGTGATGACAATACATACTAAGAGTATGTGATGATGACAATACATACGAAGAGTCTGTGATGACAATACGTACTAAGAGTATGTGATGACAATACATACTAAGAGTCTGTGATGACAATACATACTAAGAGTCTGTGATGACAATACATACTAAGAGTATGTGATGATGACAATACATACTAAGAGTCTGTGATGACAATACATACTAAGAGTATGTGATGATGACAATACATACTAAGAGTCTGTGATGACAATACATACTAAGAGTCTGTGATGACAATACAGACTCTTAGTATGTGATGACAATACATACTAAGAGTATGTGATGACAATACATACTAAGAGTCTGTGATGACAATACATACTAAGAGTCTGTGATGACAATACATACTAAGAGTATGTGATGACAATACATACTAAGAGTCTGTGATGACAATACAGACTCTTAGTATGTGATGACAATACATACTAAGAGTATGTGATGACAATACATACTAAGAGTTTGTGATGACAATACATACTAAGAGTATGTGATGATGACAATACATACTAAGAGTATGTGATGACAATACATACTAAGAGTCTGTGATGACAATACATACTAAGAGTATGTGATGACAATACATACTAAGAGTCTGTGATGACAATACATACTAAGAGTCTGTGATGACAATACATACTAAGAGTCTGTGATGACAATACATACTAAGAGTCTGTGATGACAATACAGACTCTTAGTATGTGATGACAATACATACTAAGAGTCTGTGATGATGACAATACATACTAAGAGTATGTGATGACAATACATACTAAGAGTATGTGATGACAATACATACTAAGAGTCTGTGATGATGACAATACATACTAAGAGTATGTGATGACAATACATACTAAGAGTATGTGATGACAATACATACTAAGAGTATGTGATGACAATACATACTAAGAGTATGTGATGATGACAATACATACTAAGAGTATGTGATGATGATACATACTAAGAGTCTGTGATGATAATACATACTCAGAGTATGTGATGACAATACATACTAAGAGTCTGTGATGATGACAATACAGACTAAGAGTCTGTAATGATAATACATACTAAGAGTCTGTGATGATAATACATACTAAGAGTCTGTGATGACAATACATACTAAGAGTATGTGATGATGACAATACATCCTAAGAGTCTGTGATGATAATACATACTAAGAGTCTGTGATGACAATACATACTAAGAGTATGTGATGATGACAATACATCCTAAGAGTCTGTGATGATAATACATACTAAGAGTCTGTGATGATAATACATACTAAGAGTCTGTGATGACAATACATTCTAAGAGTCTGTGATGACAATACAGACTCTTAGTATGTGATGATGACAATACATACTAAGAGTATGTGATGACAATACATACTAAGAGTCTGTGATGACAATACATACTAAGAGTCTGTGATGACAATACATACTAAGAGTCTGTGATGATGACAATACAGACTAAGAGTCTGTAATGATAATACATACTAAGAGTCTGTGATGACAATACATACTAAGAGTCTGTGATGATGACAATACAGACTAAGAGTCTGTAATGATAATACATACTAAGAGTATGTGATGACAATACATACTAAGAGTCTGTGATGATGACAATACATACTAAGAGTATGTGATGACAATACATACTAAGAGTCTGTGATGACAATACATACTAAGAGTATGTGATGATGACAATACATACTAAGAGTATGTGATGACAATACATACTAAGAGTCTGTGATGACAATACATACTCTTAGTATGTGATGACAATACATACTAAGAGTATGTGATGATGACAATACATACTAAGAGTATGTGATGATGACAATACATACTAAGAGTATGTGATGACAATACATACTAAGAGTCTGTGATGACAATACATACTCTTAGTACGTGATGACAATACATACTAAGAGTATGTGATGATGACAATACATACTAAGAGTATGTGATGATGACAATACATACAAAGAGTCTGTGATGACAATACATACTAAGAGTCTGTGATGACAATACATACTAAGAGTATGTGATGATGACAATACATACTAAGAGTATGTGATGACAATACATACTAAGAGTCTGTGATGACAATACATACTAAGAGTATGTGATGACAATACATACTAAGAGTCTGTGATGACAATACATACTAAGAGTCTGTGATGACAATACATACTAAGAGTCTGTGATGACAATACATACTAAGAGTATGTGATGATGACAATACATACGAAGAGTCTGTGATGACAATACATACTAAGAGTATGTGATGACAATACATACTAAGAGTCTGTGATGACAATACATACTAAGAGTCTGTGATGACAATACATACTAAGAGTATGTGATGATGACAGTACATACTAAGAGTATGTGATGACAATACATACTAAGAGTCTGTGATGACAATACATACTAAGAGTATGTGATGACAATACATACTAAGAGTCTGTGATGACAATACATACTAAGAGTCTGTGATGACAATACATACTAAGAGTCTGTGATGACAATACATACTAAGAGTATGTGATGATGACAATACATACGAAGAGTCTGTGATGACAATACGTACTAAGAGTATGTGATGACAATACATACTAAGAGTCTGTGATGACAATACATACTAAGAGTCTGTGATGACAATACATACTAAGAGTATGTGATGATGACAATACATACTAAGAGTCTGTGATGACAATACATACTAAGAGTATGTGATGATGACAATACATACGAAGAGTCTGTGATGACAATACGTACTAAGAGTATGTGATGACAATACATACTAAGAGTCTGTGATGACAATACATACTAAGAGTCTGTGATGACAATACATACTAAGAGTATGTGATGATGACAATACATACTAAGAGTCTGTGATGACAATACATACTAAGAGTATGTGATGATGACAATACATACTAAGAGTCTGTGATGACAATACATACTAAGAGTATGTGATGATGACAATACATACTAAGAGTCTGTGATGACAATACATACTAAGAGTATGTGATGATGACAATACATACGAAGAGTATGTGATGATGATACATACTAAGAGTCTGTGATGATAATACATACTCAGAGTATGTGATGACAATACATACTAAGAGTCTGTGATGATGACAATACAGACTAAGAGTCTGTAATGATAATACATACTAAGAGTCTGTGATGATAATACATACTAAGAGTCTGTGATGACAATACATACTAAGAGTATGTGATGATGACAATACATCCTAAGAGTCTGTGATGATAATACATACTAAGAGTCTGTGATGATAATACATACTAAGAGTCTGTGATGACAATACATTCTAAGAGTCTGTGATGACAATACAGACTCTTAGTATGTGATGATGACAATACATACTAAGAGTATGTGATGACAATACATACTAAGAGTCTGTGATGACAATACATACTAAGAGTCTGTGATGACAATACATACTAAGAGTCTGTGATGATGACAATACAGACTAAGAGTCTGTAATGATAATACATACTAAGAGTCTGTGATGACAATACATACTAAGAGTCTGTGATGATGACAATACAGACTAAGAGTCTGTAATGATAATACATACTAAGAGTATGTGATGACAATACATACTAAGAGTCTGTGATGATGACAATACATACTAAGAGTATGTGATGACAATACATACTAAGAGTCTGTGATGACAATACATACTAAGAGTATGTGATGATGACAATACATACTAAGAGTATGTGATGACAATACATACTAAGAGTCTGTGATGACAATACATACTCTTAGTATGTGATGACAATACATACTAAGAGTATGTGATGATGACAATACATACTAAGAGTATGTGATGATGACAATACATACAAAGAGTCTGTGATGACAATACATACTAAGAGTCTGTGATGACAATACATACTAAGAGTATGTGATGATGACAATACATACTAAGAGTATGTGATGACAATACATACTAAGAGTCTGTGATGACAATACATACTAAGAGTATGTGATGACAATACATACTAAGAGTCTGTGATGACAATACATACTAAGAGTCTGTGATGACAATACATACTAAGAGTCTGTGATGACAATACATACTAAGAGTATGTGATGATGACAATACATACGAAGAGTCTGTGATGACAATACGTACTAAGAGTATGTGATGACAATACATACTAAGAGTCTGTGATGACAATACATACTAAGAGTCTGTGATGACAATACATACTAAGAGTATGTGATGATGACAATACATACTAAGAGTATGTGATGACAATACATACAAAGAGTCTGTGATGACAATACATACTAAGAGTATGTGATGACAATACATACTAAGAGTCTGTGATGACAATACATACTAAGAGTCTGTGATGACAATACATACTAAGAGTCTGTGATGACAATACATACTAAGAGTATGTGATGATGACAATACATACGAAGAGTCTGTGATGACAATACGTACTAAGAGTATGTGATGACAATACATACTAAGAGTCTGTGATGACAATACATACTAAGAGTCTGTGATGACAATACATACTAAGAGTATGTGATGATGACAATACATACTAAGAGTCTGTGATGACAATACATACTAAGAGTATGTGATGATGACAATACATACTAAGAGTCTGTGATGACAATACATACTAAGAGTCTGTGATGACAATACAGACTCTTAGTATGTGATGACAATACATACTAAGAGTATGTGATGACAATACATACTAAGAGTCTGTGATGACAATACATACTAAGAGTCTGTGATGACAATACATACTAAGAGTATGTGATGACAATACATACTAAGAGTATGTGATGACAATACATACTAAGAGTCTGTGATGACAATACATACTAAGAGTCTGTGATGACAATACATACTAAGAGTCTGTGATGACAATACAGACTCTTAGTATGTGATGACAATACATACTAAGAGTATGTGATGACAATACATACTAAGAGTTTGTGATGACAATACATACTAAGAGTATGTGATGATGACAATACATACTAAGAGTATGTGATGACAATACATACTAAGAGTCTGTGATGACAATACATACTAAGAGTATGTGATGACAATACATACTAAGAGTCTGTGATGACAATACATACTAAGAGTCTGTGATGACAATACATACTAAGAGTCTGTGATGACAATACAGACTCTTAGTATGTGATGACAATACATACTAAGAGTCTGTGATGATGACAATACATACTAAGAGTATGTGATGACAATACATACTAAGAGTATGTGATGACAATACATACTAAGAGTCTGTGATGATGACAATACATACTAAGAGTATGTGATGACAATACATACTAAGAGTATGTGATGACAATACATACTAAGAGTATGTGATGACAATACATACTAAGAGTATGTGATGATGACAATACATACTAAGAGTATGTGATGATGATACATACTAAGAGTCTGTGATGATAATACATACTCAGAGTATGTGATGACAATACATACTAAGAGTCTGTGATGATGACAATACAGACTAAGAGTCTGTAATGATAATACATACTAAGAGTCTGTGATGATAATACATACTAAGAGTCTGTGATGACAATACATACTAAGAGTATGTGATGATGACAATACATCCTAAGAGTCTGTGATGATAATACATACTAAGAGTCTGTGATGATAATACATACTAAGAGTCTGTGATGACAATACATTCTAAGAGTCTGTGATGACAATACAGACTCTTAGTATGTGATGATGACAATACATACTAAGAGTATGTGATGACAATACATACTAAGAGTCTGTGATGACAATACAAACTAAGAGTCTGTGATGACAATACATACTAAGAGTCTGTGATGACAATACATACTAAGAGTATGTGATGACAATACATACTAAGAGTCTGTGATGACAATACATACTAAGAGTCTGTGATGACAATACAGACTCTTAGTATGTGATGACAATACATACTAAGAGTCTGTGATGACAATACATACTAAGAGTATGTGATGACAATACATACTAAGAGTCTGTGATGACAATACATACTAAGAGTCTGTGATGACAATACATACTAAGAGTATGTGATGACAATACATACTAAGAGTCTGTGATGACAATACATACTAAGAGTCTGTGATGATGACAATACATACTAAGAGTCTGTGATGACAATACATACTAAGAGTCTGTGATGACAATACATACTAAGAGTCTGTGATGACAATACATACTAAGAGTATGTGATGACAATACATACTAAGAGTCTGTGATGACAATACATACTCTTAGTATGTGATGACAATACATACTAAGAGTATGTGATGATGACAATACATACTAAGAGTATGTGATGATGACAATACATACAAAGAGTCTGTGATGACAATACATACTAAGAGTCTGTGATGACAATACATACTAAGAGTATGTGATGATGACAATACATACTAAGAGTATGTGATGACAATACATACTAAGAGTCTGTGATGACAATACATACTAAGAGTATGTGATGACAATACATACTAAGAGTCTGTGATGACAATACATACTAAGAGTCTGTGATGACAATACATACTAAGAGTCTGTGATGACAATACATACTAAGAGTATGTGATGATGACAATACATACTAAGAGTATGTGATGACAATACATACTAAGAGTCTGTGATGACAATACGTACTAAGAGTATGTGATGACAATACATACTAAGAGTATGTGATGACAATACATACTAAGAGTCTGTGATGACAATACAGACTCTTAGTATGTGATGACAATACATACTAAGAGTATGTGATGATGACAATACATACAAAGAGTATGTGATGATGACAATACATACTAAGAGTATGTGATGATGACAATACATACAAAGAGTATGTGATGATGACAATACATACTAAGAGTCTGTGATGACAATACATACTAAGAGTCTGTGATGACAATACATACTAAGAGTATGTGATGACAATACATACTAAGAGTCTGTGATGACAATACATACTAAGAGTCTGTGATGACAATACATACTAAGAGTCTGTGATGACAATACATACTAAGAGTCTGTGATGACAATACATACTAAGAGTATGTGATGATGACAATACATACTAAGAGTATGTGATGACAATACATACTAAGAGTCTGTGATGACAATACATACTCTTAGTATGTGATGACAATACATACTAAGAGTATGTGATGATGACAATACATACTAAGAGTATGTGATGATGACAATACATACAAAGAGTCTGTGATGACAATACATACTAAGAGTCTGTGATGACAATACATACTAAGAGTATGTGATGATGACAATACATACTAAGAGTATGTGATGACAATACATACTAAGAGTCTGTGATGACAATACATACTAAGAGTATGTGATGACAATACATACTAAGAGTCTGTGATGACAATACATACTAAGAGTCTGTGATGACAATACATACTAAGAGTCTGTGATGACAATACATACTAAGAGTATGTGATGATGACAATACATACGAAGAGTCTGTGATGACAATACGTACTAAGAGTATGTGATGACAATACATACTAAGAGTCTGTGATGACAATACATACTAAGAGTCTGTGATGACAATACATACTAAGAGTATGTGATGATGACAATACATACTAAGAGTATGTGATGACAATACATACTAAGAGTCTGTGATGACAATACATACTAAGAGTATGTGATGACAATACATACTAAGAGTCTGTGATGACAATACATACTAAGAGTCTGTGATGACAATACATACTAAGAGTCTGTGATGACAATACATACTAAGAGTATGTGATGATGACAATACATACGAAGAGTCTGTGATGACAATACGTACTAAGAGTATGTGATGACAATACATACTAAGAGTCTGTGATGACAATACATACTAAGAGTCTGTGATGACAATACATACTAAGAGTATGTGATGATGACAATACATACTAAGAGTCTGTGATGACAATACATACTAAGAGTATGTGATGATGACAATACATACGAAGAGTCTGTGATGACAATACGTACTAAGAGTATGTGATGACAATACATACTAAGAGTCTGTGATGACAATACATACTAAGAGTCTGTGATGACAATACATACTAAGAGTATGTGATGATGACAATACATACTAAGAGTCTGTGATGACAATACATACTAAGAGTATGTGATGATGACAATACATACTAAGAGTCTGTGATGACAATACATACTAAGAGTATGTGATGATGACAATACATACTAAGAGTATGTGATGATGATACATACTAAGAGTCTGTGATGATAATACATACTCAGAGTATGTGATGACAATACATACTAAGAGTCTGTGATGATGACAATACAGACTAAGAGTCTGTAATGATAATACATACTAAGAGTCTGTGATGATAATACATACTAAGAGTCTGTGATGACAATACATACTAAGAGTATGTGATGATGACAATACATCCTAAGAGTCTGTGATGATAATACATACTAAGAGTCTGTGATGATAATACATACTAAGAGTCTGTGATGACAATACATTCTAAGAGTCTGTGATGACAATACAGACTCTTAGTATGTGATGATGACAATACATACTAAGAGTATGTGATGACAATACATACTAAGAGTCTGTGATGACAATACATACTAAGAGTCTGTGATGACAATACATACTAAGAGTCTGTGATGATGACAATACAGACTAAGAGTCTGTAATGATAATACATACTAAGAGTCTGTGATGACAATACATACTAAGAGTCTGTGATGATGACAATACAGACTAAGAGTCTGTAATGATAATACATACTAAGAGTATGTGATGACAATACATACTAAGAGTCTGTGATGATGACAATACATACTAAGAGTATGTGATGACAATACATACTAAGAGTCTGTGATGACAATACATACTAAGAGTATGTGATGATGACAATACATACTAAGAGTATGTGATGACAATACATACTAAGAGTCTGTGATGACAATACATACTCTTAGTATGTGATGACAATACATACTAAGAGTATGTGATGATGACAATACATACTAAGAGTATGTGATGATGACAATACATACAAAGAGTCTGTGATGACAATACATACTAAGAGTCTGTGATGACAATACATACTAAGAGTATGTGATGATGACAATACATACTAAGAGTATGTGATGACAATACATACTAAGAGTCTGTGATGACAATACATACTAAGAGTATGTGATGACAATACATACTAAGAGTCTGTGATGACAATACATACTAAGAGTCTGTGATGACAATACATACTAAGAGTCTGTGATGACAATACATACTAAGAGTATGTGATGATGACAATACATACGAAGAGTCTGTGATGACAATACGTACTAAGAGTATGTGATGACAATACATACTAAGAGTCTGTGATGACAATACATACTAAGAGTCTGTGATGACAATACATACTAAGAGTATGTGATGATGACAATACATACTAAGAGTATGTGATGACAATACATACTAAGAGTCTGTGATGACAATACATACTAAGAGTATGTGATGACAATACATACTAAGAGTCTGTGATGACAATACATACTAAGAGTCTGTGATGACAATACATACTAAGAGTCTGTGATGACAATACATACTAAGAGTATGTGATGATGACAATACATACGAAGAGTCTGTGATGACAATACGTACTAAGAGTATGTGATGACAATACATACTAAGAGTCTGTGATGACAATACATACTAAGAGTCTGTGATGACAATACATACTAAGAGTATGTGATGATGACAATACATACTAAGAGTCTGTGATGACAATACATACTAAGAGTATGTGATGATGACAATACATACTAAGAGTCTGTGATGACAATACATACTAAGAGTCTGTGATGACAATACAGACTCTTAGTATGTGATGACAATACATACTAAGAGTATGTGATGACAATACATACTAAGAGTCTGTGATGACAATACATACTAAGAGTCTGTGATGACAATACATACTAAGAGTCTGTGATGACAATACATACTAAGAGTATGTGATGACAATACATACTAAGAGTCTGTGATGACAATACATACTAAGAGTCTGTGATGACAATACATACTAAGAGTCTGTGATGACAATACAGACTCTTAGTATGTGATGACAATACATACTAAGAGTATGTGATGACAATACATACTAAGAGTTTGTGATGACAATACATACTAAGAGTATGTGATGATGACAATACATACTAAGAGTATGTGATGACAATACATACTAAGAGTCTGTGATGACAATACATACTAAGAGTATGTGATGACAATACATACTAAGAGTCTGTGATGACAATACATACTAAGAGTCTGTGATGACAATACATACTAAGAGTCTGTGATGACAATACATACTAAGAGTCTGTGATGACAATACAGACTCTTAGTATGTGATGACAATACATACTAAGAGTCTGTGATGATGACAATACATACTAAGAGTATGTGATGACAATACATACTAAGAGTATGTGATGACAATACATACTAAGAGTCTGTGATGATGACAATACATACTAAGAGTATGTGATGACAATACATACTAAGAGTATGTGATGACAATACATACTAAGAGTATGTGATGACAATACATACTAAGAGTATGTGATGATGACAATACATACTAAGAGTATGTGATGATGATACATACTAAGAGTCTGTGATGATAATACATACTCAGAGTATGTGATGACAATACATACTAAGAGTCTGTGATGATGACAATACAGACTAAGAGTCTGTAATGATAATACATACTAAGAGTCTGTGATGATAATACATACTAAGAGTCTGTGATGACAATACATACTAAGAGTATGTGATGATGACAATACATCCTAAGAGTCTGTGATGATAATACATACTAAGAGTCTGTGATGATAATACATACTAAGAGTCTGTGATGATGACAATACATAATAAGAGTCTGTGATGACAATACATACTAAGAGTCTGTGATGATGACAATACATTCTAAGAGTCTGTGATGACAATACAGACTCTTAGTATGTGATGATGACAATACATACTAAGAGTATGTGATGACAATACATACTAAGAGTCTGTGATGACAATACAAACTAAGAGTCTGTGATGACAATACATACTAAGAGTCTGTGATGACAATACATACTAAGAGTATGTGATGACAATACATACTAAGAGTCTGTGATGATAATACAGACTCTTAGTATGTGATGACAATTCATACTAAGAGTATGTGATGATGACAATACATACTAAGAGTCTGTGATGATAATACAGACTCTTAGTATGTGATGACAATTCATACTAAGAGTCTGTGATGACAATACATACTAAGAGTATGTGATGATGACAATACATCCTAAGAGTCTGTGATGACAATACATTCTAAGAGTCTGTGATGACAATACATACTAAGAGTCTGTGATGATGACAATACATCCTAAGAGTCTGTGATGACAATACATACTAAGAGTCTGTGATGATAATACATACTAAGAGTCTGTGATGATAATACATACTAAGAGTCTGTGATGATAATACATACTAAGAGTCTGTGATGATAATACATACTAAGAGTCTGTGATGATAATACATACTAAGAGTCTGTGATGATAATACATACTAAGAGTCTGTGATGACAATACATACTAAGAGTCTGTGATGACAATACAGACTCTTAGTATGTGATGACAATTCATACTAAGAGTTTGTGATGACAATACATACTAAGAGTATGTGATGATGATACATACTCAGAGTATGTGATGACAATACATACTAATAGTATGTGATGACAATACATACTCTGAGTCTGTGATGATGACAATACTAAGAGTCTGTGATGACAATACATACTAAGAGTCTGTGATGATAATACATACTAAGAGTCTGTGATGATAATACATACTAAGAGTCTGTGATGATAATACATACTAAGAGTCTGTGATGATAATACATACTAAGAGTCTGTGATGATAATACATACTAAGAGTCCCATAATCACGGTCCTTCTCATGTGAACGTGAATGCATCGCCACTCGACAGAGCCGTGCGCGTCCCTGATGCGTAAAGCTAGCTACACTTAGCACGTTGAAAACCGGAAGTCATTGTATGCTAACTTCACAATACTCAAGGATCAGTGAACGTTTGGCGTTTTGTTTATTGCGTTTCTTTGTCGTAGACGTGCATAACATTCAGCTACTGTCTTCACCTCTGAGGGGAACGAGGTGAAGAACATCAGACAGGAACATCTGTCTTTACATGGGTTCTCCGCCCTGTAGTCATGGCTACAGACGTGTTGTAATAACACAGAGCATCTTGTTATGACATGGCTTCATAGTACAGACGTGTTGTAATAACACACATCTTGTCATGGCTTCATAGTACAGACGTGTTGACATATTATTTATATTTCTTTCATTTTCACATGAAATATATAAAAAATATATTTTCTTTATAGAAATTAAAATAATATATATATATATATATTTTTCACTTCTAAATCTCAACATTAAATGTTAATATGATATATTTATATTGTTCACTTATATATCTAAAATCTAAATTGTATATATTCATATTGTTCACTCCTATATATTCGATATCTCCAAAACAGGCGCCACAGTGGCGCCAACGGGCGCGACGCTTTTATTGTGAAGGCGATGACCGGAAGCGGCGCTTGTCCCTGTCGGCAGCTCGACGCGGGTCTGGGAGGAGGAGTGACTCGTTGACTGCGGCGACCGCAATTTGGGCAACATGGGAGCCGCTGTGGGATTTATTCTACCGGGACTGTAACGACGCGTCCGGGACCATGGCAGAGAGGTGAGTCCCGCGCTGCTGCGTTGAAGCCCCGCAGAGAGAGAGGCGGCGGCCGGCCCGCGACCCGCTAGCGGCGGTTCCGCTGGTCGCGCGCTGAAGACCGTTAGCTAGCTCGCGACTGCTTCGCTCGCGCGACCCCAACATGTCTCTCCTCCGGGGACACGCGCCTGGGTGTCGGGGGGCTTCGGCTCCTCGGGTCCGCTCGCCGGGCTGTTGGCCTGGCGGTCATCCCGCACCGTGCTTCGGGTGTTCGTCGCGGCGCGGCGAGGCTGGGCGGCGGCGCGGGGATGCCGTCGCACCTGTCGGGCTGCGGCTTCGCTGGAATGCAGCTAACCTGCTGCTCCAGCGGAGGATGCTAGCGGCAGCGGCCGCCGGCCAGCGGCTGGTCCTCTGCCGCAGCATCCGTCTGCTCCCGGATGGATGGAGGTCGCCTCCCACGAGAGGAGGCGCTGGGCACGGGAGCAGCGTGGCCGCACATCGTCCCGGGTCCCGGGACGACGTGTCCGCGTCTCGACCCCCAGGGGCCCCGTGGGGGTCGAGACGCGGACACGTCGTCCTGGTCTCCGGTGTAACGCTGCTCGGTGTTTTTCTCTCCGGACCAGATCGCTTGAGCCGACCATGCCGCCCGTCCCCCCGCTGTTGCATGACGGGACCCGGCGCGCGGACTCGCCGCTGCTCCGGTAAAACCGGTAAAACCGTTAAAATCGGTAAAACCGATAAAACGTCCGGAATGTGAACGCAGTCTGGCGGCAGCGTGACGTCACGACGTGTCCAGCGATGATGCCTCTCATCCTGATGATGCCAGGAGGGCGAGGGTGTGGGCCCGCGGCCCAGAGACAATGCAGGTCCTCCCAGCAGCAGCGATATATATATATATATATATATATATATATATATATATATATATATATATATATATATATATATATATATATAAGCCAGAGTTAATATGGCTGTTAAAGTCGTGTCGGGGGTCAAATCACAACTGCAAATCCAGGCGTGTTTGTCAACAGTCCTCTCTGAGGCTCATCCACTCAAAATGCATCATCATCATCTTCATAATCTTCATCATCACTCACAAGTGCATGCAGCAGTAATGTGTGGTGAAGTCACGTTTGGATCAGATGTGAAGGACATGGACAACCTGAACCAGTCCTAACTATAGACCTGAACCAGTAACTATAGACCTGAACCAGTCCTAACTATAGACCTGAACCAGTCCTAACTATAGACCTGAACCAGTAACTATAGACCTGAACCAGTCCTAACTATAGACCTGAACCAGTAACTATAGACCTGAACCAGTAACTATAGACCTGAACCAGTCCTAACTATAGACCTGAACCAGTAACTATAGACCTGAACCAGCTCTAACTATAGACCTGAACCAGTCCTAACTATAGACCTGAACCAGTAACTATAGACCTGAACCAGTCTAACTATAGACCTGAACCAGTAACTATAGACCTGAACCAGCTCTAACTATAGACCTGAACCAGTCCTAACTATAGACCTGAACCAGTAACTATAGACCTGAACCAGTCTAACTATAGACCTGAACCAGTCCTAACTATAGACCTGAACCAGTAACTATAGACCTGAACCAGTCCTAACTATAGACCTGAACCAGTAACTATAGACCTGAACCAGTAACTATAGACCTGAACCAGTCCTAACTATAGACCTGAACCAGTAACTATAGACCTGAACCAGCTCTAACTATAGACCTGAACCAGTCCTAATTATATAGACCTGAACCAGTCCTAATTATAGACCTGAACCAGTAACTATAGACCTGAACCAGTAACTAAACCAGTAACTATAGACCTGAACCAGTAACTATAGACCTGAACCAGTCCTAACTATAGACCTGAACCAGCCCTAACTATAGACCTGAACCAGTCCTAACTATAGACCTGAACCAGTAACTATAGACCTGAACCAGTCCTAACTATAGACTATGGAAATTTGAAACCGGTATACCGGTTGAACTTCTATACAACCAGAGGAGTCGCCCCCTGGTGGTCAGCAGAGAGAATACACATTTTAAGACACTTCCTCGTCGTCATCTTTTGGTGACTGCGTTTCAACAACCTTCAGTGAAGGTTTGTATTCACACTCGGTTTAAACCTTCATATAAACCCTGCGTGTAGGTTTCAGGATGACGGTTACTTCAGGCCGATGAGCACTGTTAGCTTGTTAGCTTGTTAGCTTGATACTCGTGACGAGGAGCCGGTGAGGCGGTGCTGCTGCTGGGACATTGAGCCAGCAGAGCCATTGAAGCACATCTTAAAATAACTTTCTTGGATTGGCAGTCGAAATAGAAAAATCCAACTCAAATAATCATGAAAATGCTGATAGCCGATGCTCCGTCTGTCCGGTAACCAGCCGACTCTGGCCTCAGGCCCCTGGTCGCCTTGGAGACCAGGGGCCCTTCCTCTGTGAGTCTTCTCTCCACGGACCTTCATTCTCATGAGGGAAGCACAGCAGTGCTGCTGGTCCAGCTGCTGATAGGAGCCACATTGTTCCTGCCACAGATTCCTCCAACGGTCGAGCCCAACTTGAGACCATCCTGGAAAACTGAAGGATGTTGTTGACATCCGTCAACCCTCACATGCCTGCTGCACGTGTCTGCAGGCCTGCAGCTGGCATGACATCTGATCCCAGCAGCCGAGCCCATGTGCGGCAGCAGCAGCAGCAGCAGGGCTCTGAGCCCATGTGCAGCAGCAGCAGCAGCAGCAGGGCTCTGAGCCCATGTGCAGCAGCAGCAGGGCTCTGAGCCCATGTGCAGCAGCAGCAGCAGGGCTCTGAGCCCATGTGCAGCAGCAGCAGCAGCAGGGCTCTGAGCCCATGTGCAGCAGCAGCAGGTTGAAGTATTCACATCGCTTCAGCCATAAGCTGCCGTCCTGTCCGTCACTTGCAGTCCCGTTGGCTCCAGCGCCGCCTGACCCGGGACGTACAGAGTCCTCCAACGGGACTGAGGGAGGGGTCCTTGTGGTAAACACAGGCATCAGGACACCGTGTGTCTGTTCTATGTTTACATATTGTTTATAGTTTAAAGTTTGAAGCTGTAGTTTGAGGTTAAGTGTTTTGTATTTATTTATATCTATAGTATACTTTAAACAGTCCATATATTGTACAATTTGAAGAATCAGGCACCGTTTTAGCACCGCTATCGTTTTAGCACCGCTATCGTTTCAAAAGTATTGCTTTAGCACCGCTATCGTTTTAGCACCGCTATCGTTTCAAAAGTATTGCTTTAGCACCACTATCGTTTTAGCACCGCTATCGTTTCAAAAGTATTGCTTTAGCACCACTATCGTTTTAGCACCGCTATCGTTTTAGCACCACTATCGTTTTAGCACCGCTATCGTTTCAAAAGTATTGCTTTAGCACTGCTATCGTTTTAGCACCACTATCGTTTTAGCACCGCTATCGTTTTAGCACCACTATCGTTTTAGCACCACTATCGTTTTAGCACCGCTATCGTTTCAAAAGTATTGCTTTAGCACCACTATCGTTTTAGCACCGCAATCATTTTAGCACCACTATCGTTTTAGCACCGCTATCATTTTAGCACCACTATCGTTTCAAAAGTATTGCTTTAGCACCGCTATCGTTTCAAAAGTATTGCTTTAGCACCGCTATCGTTTTAGCACCGCTATCGTTTCAAAAGTATTGCTTTAGCACCGCTATCGTTTTAGCACCGCTATCGTTTCAAAAGTATTGCTTTAGCACCGCTATCGTTTTAGCACCGCTATCGTTTCAAAAGTATTGCTTTAGCACCGCTATCGTTTTAGCACCACTATCGTTTTAGCATCACTATCGTTTCAAAAGTATTGCTTTAGCACCACTATCGTTTTAGCACCGCTATCGTTTTAGCACCGCTATCGTTTTAGCACCACTATCGTTTTAGCGCCGCTATCGTTTTATCACTGCTATTGTTTTAGCACCGCTATCGTTTTATCACTGCTATTGTTTTAGCACCGCTATCGTTTTAGCACTGCTATTGTTTTAGCACTGCTATTGTTTTAGCACCGCTATCGTTTTAGCACCGCTATCGGGTAGCCCCAAACGATGCCCATCCCTATGTGACACTATAGGAAGCGTGACATTTCCACAAGTGGCTTATTGGAATTCTGGGAAATGTATGATCCAGTG
>NC_136595.1:527500-662500 GCF_910589615.1 Taurulus bubalis
GTGATGTGTCTCCTGTAGCTGTCAGTGATGTCTCCTGTAGCTGTCAGTGATGTCTCCTGTAGCTGTCAGTGATGTCTCCTGTAGCTGTCAGTGATGCGTCTCCTGTAGCTGTCAGTGATGCGTGTCCTGTAGCTGTCAGTGATGCGCTGGTTAGCTGCTGCTGGTTAGCTGCTGCTGGTTCTGCTGCTGGTTAGCTGCTGCTGGTTAGCGCTGTTAAGGAGCCTGCTCTGGTTGGTTCTGTTGGTCCAGCCCTGTTCTAGTCAAAGCAGCACACTCAGGACCCACTTGGCCCATCACAATGAACCCATGGTCCACTTTTGGGCCGTCACCCAACAGTTGTGAAACGCTCCACTAATTTGGGCCCAACGTGGACATTTTAGTTAATCACAACCTGCAGAAATCCCAAACATTTACAATAAATAAATAATAAATAATAGAAGATGTGAATAAAGTCTGCATCATATGGAAAACCATAATAAACCAATACAAACAGACACTAACAGACTAGCTAAGTAGCTAGGTAGGTAGGTATGTTGTTCTCCCCAGAGCGACAGGACCGAGGCATGAGGGACCGTTAGAGCTGACCTGTTGCTGGTCCCCAGCCCGCTGTTCTTCTCTTGTTATGGAGCCGCTGTAGCCTTAATGCTGGACTTAGTTAGACCTGACCTGCTGCAGCCTTTGCTGCGTTCACACCAAACGCGTTGCGAATTTGACACGTGAGTAGACTACATGCAAAGTCAATGCACGGGCGCGAACGCCGCTAACAACTCGCACGAAAAAATCAGCGTTGAGAAGCTCCGCCCGTCATCGCTCGTCCTGCTGTTGCTGAATCAAACTACTGCTGAAGTAGCGCTGGTAGCGGCTTCATTCAGACGCTGTTGTTGGACTACGGATAATATTATATATTATATTATATTATATATATTATATTATATTATGAACCATATTATTATGGAGTTTACACAACAAGTATAAAGCAGAACTAGTGGTTATTTCCATGGTGGATGGAGCCCCATCTCCCTCCCCGAGCCCCTCCTCCCCGAGCCCCTCCTCCTCGAGCCCCGCCTCCCTCCCTGAGCCCAGCCTCCCTCCCCTTGCCCCACCTCCCCTTGCCCCGCCTCCCCTTGCCCCGCCTCCCCTCGCCCCGCCTCCCCTTGCCCCGCCTCCTTGCACTCAATAGGCTCGTTCGAGATGAGCCAGTTCTGCGCAGAATCGATCGTTGGCGATCGGCGCGCAATGCATGCTGGTTAGATTTGTGTCCGACTTGCTCTGACGTCATGCACACGTGGTCAACGATACTCTCACGAGACTAAGCCGACCATCGATTTCAGAGGCAGGCGCTGCAGTGGCTCTCCCCCGACTGCTTGGCTCTTAGATCTGACAGCAAACACCACGTGTTGTAGAAAATTCGCATTTTATGTGTAGTTGTAATACTTAACGGTGGATTATTGACTATTAGTCTCATGTTTGATCTAAAAACAGTTATTGTGTGGTTGTTAATACAAAATCGTATTTATACAACACTCATCAAAACTAGTAGTAATGTATTTCACAGGCAGACATCAAAAAACCAAAGGATGCAGCTACACACTCATTTTTACATAAATATATATTTATAAACACATATAATAAATCCAAACGTGATCTGTAAACTACAAGTAAACAAAAGTTCGGAACTAACAGGAAGTACTTTTTTCTGTGACTTCCTGCGTAAACACAGCTGACAACTGTCCGACTTGATTGCAGATTTTTGTCAGCGCCTCCTGCTGGTCCGCTGCTCTCTCTGGGCTGCAGGCGAGGCGCAGCTCTAACGGACGAGCCTAATGCGTGCAGGCAGCATGACAGGGAGCGGACCAGTGAGTAAGCTCTGGTCCGCGCCATTTTTAAGTGTCAATCCTAAAAATATGCAAAATCGTATAGTTTGTAACGTACGGGTACCTTTCTAGTACCAATACACTGTAGACATTAGTCGGTCATGATGTCATCACCTGAAGTCAGTACAGGAGCCGAGACGTTCACACCCGTCATGAGTCTGTCACTGTGCTGCTTCACAGCTGTCTGCCACGAGGAGCTGACTCTAGCGTCAAAGCGTGTAGTATGATAAGATGCTGCAATGTCGGGAATCAGTTACTGTATTACCAACAGCACTGGTATTATGATGTCATGTCTCTTGTATCACATTTCTAAAAGCAGAATGGTCTCTGGTTAGTGGGTTAGCGAGCACATGTCCAGGTCATTGTTAACTGTGGCGGGCCATCGGCCATGTTGAGGTCAAGACATCATCCCTGAAACGGGTTAGGAGATTTTCAGATTGCCAGATAATCTATGTGAGAAAATCTTTGTAATTAAAAGCCAAATCTGATTCAGATTGATGAATTCAGATTTGGGTTCAGCCCTAATGCAAAGGCCCTTTTATTTAGGAGAATATCCTGAAGAGATCAGGAGGTGATGGTCAACCAAGTGTAGATGTGTAGTAAGAGACTGAGGGGTGCAAAGTGAAGGGAGTCACACCTCCTGAGGCTGTGCAGGGACCCAACAGGCTCCACCACGTCTGCTGGGTCTGCAGCAGCTGAGGACGGGTCTACAACACGTCTGGTCTCCATGTGCTGAAGAGGTCCACTGATCAGTCTGTGCATTATGGTCTGGCTTAATGGATCCAGCGTTGGTCTGTGACACGTCAGAGCATGGTAAAACTAACATGCCATCACAACTTCTGTGAAAACATACATGGCAATAAATGGTTCTGGTTCTGAGATGTCTGGTTTATTCTGACCAACCAGAGCATTCACTTTTCATCCATTTAGGGGACAAGGACCGTGTTGTGGATCAGTAACACAACCGGTGCTGGTCCACTTGAGGTGACGAACCAGAACTACAGTGTTGTATTGTTGAATTCATTTAACATAACTTATGATCCACTACTTCAGTGCTGTAAGAACCAACACTACTTCAGTACTGTAAGAACCAACACTACTTCAGTACTGTAAGAACCAACACTACTTCAGTACTGTAAGAACCAACACTACTTCAGTACTGTAAGAACCAACACTACTTCAGTGCTGTAAGAACCAACACTACTTCAGTACTTTAAGAACCAACACTACTTCAGTGCTGTAAGAACTAACACTACTTCAGTGCTGTAAGAACCAACACTACTTCAGTTATTTAAGAACCAACACTACTTCAATACTGTAAGAACCAACACTACTTCAGTTATTTAAGAACCATCAGTACTGTAAGAACCAACACTAGTTCAGTACTTTAAGAACCAACACTACTTCAGTGCTGTAAGAACCAACACTACTTCAGTGCTGTAAGAACCAACACTACTTCAGTGCTGTAAGAACCAACACTACTTCAGTACTTTAAGAACCAACACTACTTCAGTACTTTAAGAACCATCATTACTGTAAGAACCAACACTAGTTCAGTGCTGTAAGAACCAACACTACTTCAGTACTTTAAGAACCAACACTACTTCAGTACTGTAAGAACCAACACTACTTCAGTACTTTAAGAACCAACACTACTTCAGTACTTTAAGAACCATCATTACTGTAAGAACCAACACTAGTTCAGTGCTGTAAGAACCAACACTACTTCAGTACTGTAAGAACCAACACTACTTCAGTACTTTAAGAATCAACACTACTTCAGTACTTTAAGAACCATCATTACTGTAAGAACCAACACTAGTTCAGTGCTGTAAGAACCAACACTAGTTCAGTGCTGTAAGAACCAACACTAGTTCAGTGCTGTAAGAACCAACACTACTTCAGTGCTGTAAGAACCAACACTACTTCAGTGCTGTAAGAACCAACACTAGTTCAGTGCTGTAAGAACCAACACTAGTTCAGTGCTGTAAGAACCAACACTACTTCAGTGCTGTAAGAACCAACACTACTTCAGTACTTTAAGAACCAACACTACTTCAGTACTTTAAGAACCAACACTACTTCAGTGCTGTAAGAACCAACACTACTTCAGTGCTGTAAGAACCAACACTACTTCAGTGCTGTAAGAACCAACACTACTTCAGTGCTGTAAGAACCAACACTACTTCAGTGCTGTAAGAACCAACACTACTTCAGTACTTTAAGAACCAACACTACTTCAGTACTTTAAGAACCATCATTACTGTAAGAACCAACACTAGTTCAGTGCTGTAAGAACCAACACTACTTCAGTACTTTAAGAACCAACACTACTTCAGTACTTTAAGAACCATCATTACTGTAAGAACCAACACTAGTTCAGTGCTGTAAGAACCAACACTACTTCAGTACTGTAAGAACCAACACTACTTCAGTACTTTAAGAACCAACACTACTTCAGTACTTTAAGAACCATCATTACTGTAAGAACCAACACTAGTTCAGTGCTGTAAGAACCAACACTAGTTCAGTGCTGTAAGAACCAACACTAGTTCAGTGCTGTAAGAACCAACACTAGTTCAGTGCTGTAAGAACCAACACTACTTCAGTGCTGTAAGAACCAACACTACTTCAGTACTTTAAGAACCAACACTACTTCAGTACTTTAAGAACCAACACTACTTCAGTGCTGTAAGAACCAACACTACTTCAGTGCTGTAAGAACCAACACTACTTCAGTGCTGTAAGAACCAACACTACTTCAGTGCTGTAAGAACCAACACTACTTCAGTACTTTAAGAACCAACACTACTTCAGTACTTTAAGAACCATCATTACTGTAAGAACCAACACTAGTTCAGTGCTGTAAGAACCAACACTACTTCAGTACTGTAAGAACCAACACTACTTCAGTACTTTAAGAACCAACACTACTTCAGTACTTTAAGAACCAACACTACTTCAGTACTTTAAGAACCATCATTACTGTAAGAACCAACACTACTTCAGTACTTTAAGAACCAACACTACTTCAGTACTTTAAGAACCAACACTACTTCAGTACGGTAAGAACCAACACTACTTCAGTACTTTAAGAACCAACACTACTTCAGTACTTTAAGAACCAACACTACTTCAGTACTGGAAGAACCAACACTACTTCAGTTATTTAAGAACCAACACTACTTCAGTGCTGTAAGAACCAACACTACTTCAGTACTTTAAGAACCAACACTACTTCAGTGCTGTAAGAACCAACACTACTTCAGTTATTTAAGAACCAACACTACTTCAGTGCTGTAAGAACCAACACTACTTCAGTTATTTAAGAACCAACACTACTTCAGTGCTGTAAGAACCAACACTACTTCAGTACTTTAAGAACCAACACTACTTCAGTACTTTAAGAACCATCAGTACTGTAAGAACCAACACTAGTTCAGTGCTGTAAGAACCAACACTACTTCAGTACTTTAAGAACCAACACTACTTCAGTACTGTAAGAACCAACACTACTTCAGTACTTTAAGAACCAACACTACTTCAGTACTTTAAGAACCATCAGTACTGTAAGAACCAACACTAGTTCAGTGCTGTAAGAACCAACACTACTTCAGTACTTTAAGAACCAACACTACTTCAGTACTGTAAGAACCAACACTACTTCAGTACTGTAAGAACCAACACTACTTCAGTACTTTAAGAACCAACACTACTTCAGTACTTTAAGAACCATCAGTACTGTAAGAACCAACACTAGTTCAGTGCTGTAAGAACCAACACTACTTCAGTACTTTAAGAACCAACACTACTTTAGTACTGTAAGAACCAACACTACTTTAGTACTGTAAGAACCAACACTACTTCAGTACTTTAAGAACCATCAGTACTGTAAGAACCAACACTAGTTCAGTGCTGTAAGAACCAACACTACTTCAGTGCTGTAAGAACCAACACTACTTCAGTACTTTAAGAACCAACACTACTTCAGTGCTGTAAGAACCAACACTACTTCAGTTATTTAAGAACCAACACTACTTTAGTGCTGTAAGAACCAACACTACTTCAGTGCTGTAAGAACCAACACTACTTCAGTACTTTAAGAACCAACACTACTTCAGTACTTTAAGAACCAACACTACTTCAGTACTTTAAGAACCAACACTACTTAAGTACTTTAAGAACCAACACTACTTCAGTGCTGTAAGAACCAACACTACTTCAGTGCTGTAAGAACCAACACTACTTCAGTGCTGTAAGAACCAACACTACTTCAGTGCTGTAAAAACCAACACTACTTCAGTGCTGTAAGAACCAACACTACTTCAGTACTTTAAGAACCAACACTACTTCAGTGCTGTAAGAACCAACACTACTTCAGTACTTTAAGAACCAACACTACTTCAGTACTTTAAGAACCATCAGTACTGTAAGAACCAACACTAGTTCAGTGCTGTAAGAACCAACACTACTTCAGTACTTTAAGAACCAACACTACTTCAGTACTGTAAGAACCAACACTACTTCAGTACTGTAAGAACCAACACTACTTCAGTACTTTAAGAACCAACACTACTTCAGTACTTTAAGAACCAACACTACTTCAGTACTTTAAGAACCATCAGTACTGTAAGAACCAACACTAGTTCAGTGCTGTAAGAACCAACACTACTTCAGTACTTTAAGAACCAACACTACTTTAGTACTGTAAGAACCAACACTACTTCAGTACTTTAAGAACCAACACTACTTCAGTACTGTAAGAACCAACACTACTTCAGTACTTTAAGAACCAACACTACTTCAGTACTTTAAGAACCAACACTACTTCAGTACTTTAAGAACCATCAGTACTGTAAGAACCAACACTAGTTCAGTGCTGTAAGAACCAACACTACTTCAGTACTGTAAGAACCAACACTAGTTCAGTACTTTAAGAACCAACACTACTTTAGTACTACGTGATTTGCTTCATTCTACTTTGAGTCATAAAAACCTTCATCAGATCCTCCGGTGAGCCGGTTTAACGTTAAGAGTGACTGGTGAACTGAACCAGACCGGGGGGTGACGGCATGTTTCATCACGTTACGGTTTTTACAAGCAAGACTGAACTGTAGCGGAACATAGAGTAACTTTACAACCCAAACACGTTAGCTAACGTGATAGCAAGCTGACTAGCTTCCATTAAAAACAAGTTTGAGGGAAATGAAGACGCTGTAGACATCTTTACGCTGATTGGCCAAGACTCAACACGTCACATCAAAGATGTTCTATTGAAGATCAGACCTCAGCTTTTCTCCGTGTCTCACTCCAATCTCAGAAACGCTGGCGGTCAGTTGCTCTGCTCTTTTTTTTTTCTCTCCGCGACTTATTGACTGACGTAATAATCTCGCGACACAACAAATTGATGATGAAATTCATTGCCAATTCGTTGCCACACACACACACACACACACACACACACACACACACACACACACACACACACACACACACACACACACACAGTAACAGCTGGCTCAGGATCACAGCTGACATTCCAGGAGGAATTCCAGGAATTCACTGAGGCAACTGCTACTGGGTGTAGCAGTTGCCGTTTTTTAGCCAATCAGCTCCTTGAAAAGTCTCCTTCAGTCACGCGCCCACTGATCCTCCTTTTAGTGGTCACCGGACCACAATGCATCAGGGTTGTATGTCTTCTAACTCCTACACAGACACACGCACACACCCCTCTACACACACAAAGTGACTCAGAGAATGTCCTCTGTTGTCTTTCGTTCCCGCTCTGCCTCCTTGTCCATTATCCTGCCGGCTGCCTCATTCATCTGCTAATAGCAGCTCCTCCTCCTCCTCCTCCTCCTCCTCCTCCTCATTAAGTCAGCGGTTCTCAAACTTTTTTTGTCACGCTCCTCTTTGGAGGAAGAACAATGTTCATGCCCCACCACAAAAAATGGCCTATTGTGGCTGCAATTAACCTGTTTATCACTGAATATATTTTCAAGATAAAACAATAACGTTCAACCTGTGCCAAACAGAATGAGTGAGATGTGTGAGCATCAGGTTGTATCAGTAATAGTGGCTGCAGAGCTGCTTTCCTCTACACATCTTTTATAGATTTGATACGGCTCTCAATTCATGCTCCATGTTGAGCTGAGATCTGTTTTCTGTTTTGAGAGCAGAAAAGACCTCACAGAGATCTCATGGAGGCTTTTAGCAAAACACCAGGAATCGGCGAGATGCGCAGCGTAACCTGTCAACGGCGTGACGACGCTCTATGTCCGTGTACTTTGTACTTCCTCTCTGTGTCGGCTGACGCAGAGACAACTCAGCGTCACGCAAATCTTTCGGCTGAGTTGGAAAATTTCAACTCCCGCAAATTGAATCTTGTGTGTGAACAAATAGTCTTTCTGAAGCAGCGATACAAATCCCTAGTTACAAGACATTGTTCTATCGTTTAGAGTCTGTGGAGGTTTACACTGCTTAGAACCAATCTGTGGTGACCAGAAGCTCAGTTAGAGATCTCTCACATTTTAATTTGAGGCAGAACGGTTGTCACATCCTTGCTGTTTTTGTCTCGTTGAGTGCAGCCAGTGCAGAAGTGTCTTCACACGTGCGTTGCCTCCGAGCTAACGTGTTAATTCCACCATGATTTAATGCTACACGTGTGTAGATGAGCCGGACAGAGCTGTCACTCATCTGTTGAAAACACAGGAGTGTGTGGCTGAAGAATGAGGTTAAGTTTCACTCGTCACTCGTCCGCAGTCCAGATACGATAACTTCTGTTCATCGACTGGGAAAAAAACAATAACATGGTGACGGCCGTTACTCAAGATGGCGACAGCCAAATCGGCAAACTCCAGACTTGAAAACGTCAGTCCAGAAACCAACGGGTGATGTCACTACGTCCACTTGTTATCCACAGTCTGCTCATGTGGAAGACTACAGTGTTCGCTGATCGTATCTGAGGCAGGAGATGAGGAGCTCACATATCTAATCAGGCCTCATTGTGTTTGGAGCCATTCACCGGCATACGGTCTAGCTGAGTGCTTGAGAACGTATTGATCAGGGATCTGTCTCAGTTGAATGTATTCTAGTCTATTCTAGTGTACCGCAGTACATTGAATCGTAACCCCTGTTTCACGTTACGTATCGTATCGGCAGATTCTTGCCAACGCACCTGGAGTCGTGTCAGCCAGGTGTCTTTCCTCTATTACCCCTTTTCCTCTGAGCTGCGTCAGACGTACTGCATCAGGTGGTTGGACAGCTATCCAAACAGCCAGATGCAACGGAGAGGCCCTAGAGACGGATGATCTCCTCGCGTGGTCCCCTAGGGTTCCCCTACCGAGGCCCACGTGAGGTGGAACTCATCCGTCTCTAGTCAAAGGCGTCAATGGTGCTGGCTGTCAATGTGCTACACCGAACATACATTGCAGGGTATTGCCAGAGGGCCTCGCGTTGCCCATCTCTTTCTTTGTGGTTCAAGGAAGAGGTGTTCCCCGGGGGATCCTTCCTTCTCATTTACATAATACATGGTTGTTCACTTCTTCTTTATCTGGAATCTAAACAACAGGCCAGCGTTGTCTGTGTGGAGGCGCAGCGCTCTGGTCTAGCATAACAACTTACAAGCTGATTACAAGGACCGTACGTTCAATGTGGGTCAAATCAGTGTCTTCCACCGCTGCTATAATGGACAGAAAGAACGCAATCATTTTTATTGTATTATTCATTTATATTTGGATACACAGTGAGTCATTTGAGTTAATTGTCAACTTCAACTTTCCCTCGGGATGAGAGTCATAAAGTTCCTTGGCCATGTGTGTTTACACACACATGGATTGGACTCTGGCTTCACTTAGCTCTTCGTACTTATATACAGACATAGAAATAATATGGGTCTGTTAGCCAGAAATAAGAAATGATGTCCATGCGTACGAGACGGATGTGTTTAAACTCAGAGAAAAAGTGAAAACGATCCGGCACACTCCTTCCACTCGCTCCTTTGAGACGAAGGCAGCGCTGCAAACACAGAACTCCCAGAGTGCTCACAAGCTGGGAACACTTCACTGCACACTAAGGCCCAAACGACGGGGCAGCTGTGGCAACGCAGGGAGGAGGATCTTCTCCTGTGGTAGTGCCTAAAAGGCGTTAATTAGTCCTTCAGCAACGACAAAAGGCTCCAAGTGGTAGTTAGCGGAGTTCAACTACACCTTGAATAAAGAAAGTAGCACCTAGTAGCACTTGCATGTCTCTTACTGATAGCACTTTGTAGTTTCACTTTATTGAAGAAATTGTACTTTCTTGATTCTTGTTATTGTGAGTTTGGTCTCATGGTTGAATCACTTATTTTAAGTCTCTTTGGAGAAAAGCCTCAGCTAAATGAAGTGTGATGTACAAACAGTAACTCAGTGACATAGGAGATGAACTATTCACCTCATCACTCAACGCCAGAACCCCATTGACTGCTCACTGTCAGTCTGCTGAGGGTCAGAGGATTTAGGTCAAAGCTGGACCGTTATTGATTACAGGCACCAAATGTCACCCGTCACGTGCTCCAGCTCAATATGCATCAGCATGTTTACACTGAGGACGCAGTGCAACGTGTTCCACTGGGCTATTGATCCGGTTCCTGTAGAGCCGTGCTGGACAACCACTGAGAAATACAGCTGCTAACTAGCACCAGATACTGGAGGTTCTTCAGCTTGTTCTGGTCCCTGCTAGAACCATTAATAAAGGTTCCACTACCTACAGCCTCGACATAAAGCTTCCACCCAGAACCCCCAACTCTTCTATGGTGTAATCGTTCCACCCAGAACTCTCTTTTGACGTTCTATCCAGAAACTTTCCACCTTCTAAGCACAAGAACCCACCCATGGGGCGCTATGGAGAACCCTTTCATGTTCTTTGGGTTTCATTTAGAACTGACCTAGGGGTGCTATAGAGAACCCTTTTATATTTAGTGGGTTTCTTCTAGAACCCGCCCAGGGTCCTGATGAGGCCCCTAATGTTGTTGTATGGCGCAACCCACAACAATTATGGTTCCCAATCAACGTTTTTTTTTGGGGAGGTGGGGTATCTTCCAAAAAGGGTTTCTATGGATCATACATGTGTGATGCAGTAGTTCTGATGAGCACATCGCATATCATACATGTGATATATATAGTTCTGATGAGCACATCGCATATCATACATGTGATATATATAGTTCTGATGAGCACATCGCATATCATACATGTGATATATATAGTTCTGATGAGCACATCGCATATCATACATGTGATATAGCTCTGATGAGCACATCTCATATCATACATGTGATGTAGCTCTGATGAGCACATCTCATATCATACATGTGATGTAGCTCTGATGAGCACATCTCATATCATACGTGTGATGTATATAGTTCTGATGAGCACATCTCATATCATACATGTGATGTAGCTCTGATGAGCACATCTCATATCATACATGTGATGTAGCTCTGATGAGCACATCGCATATCATACATGTGATATATATAGTTCTGATGAGCACATCTCATATCATACATGTGATGTAGCTCTGATGAGCACATCTCATATCATACATGTGATGTAGCTCTGATGAGCACATCTCATATCATACGTGTGATGTATATAGTTCTGATGAGCACATCGCATATCATACATGTGATGTAGCTCTGATGAGCACATCTCATATCATACATGTGATGTAGCTCTGATGAGCACATCTCATATCATACATGTGATGTATATAGCTCTGATGAGCACATCGCATATCATACATGTGATGTAGCTCTGATGAGCACATCTCATATCATACATGTGATGTAGCTCTGATGAGCACATCTCATATCATACATGTGATATAGCTCTGATGAGCACATCTCATATCATACATGTGATGTAGCTCTGATGAGCACATCTCAGTGGTGGTTGTGTTACTGACGTCTCTGCTGCAGGAGATACAGACTGTGGTCTATTTGATAGAGAGGTGGTGCAGGTGAGGACAGAGAGGAACCATCCATTGTGTCTTTAGGGCAACACGTACAGCATGTCCACAAACACTATGATCACTGCACTGTACATTAGGCAGGTGGGTGTTTCTATGGTAGCGCCCATGGGTGCTAGATGATAGTGTAACATATACATCATAAGACACCAGGTGAGCATGGAGGAAGTTTAGTCACTGCACATTAAAACAGAAGCATATCAGGAGAACAGTGAGGCTTTTCTCATGACACATCTGTCAGGAGCCCGTTTCAAATAAAAGGTGTAACTTCAATCACTTACTGGTTTTCCTTTTCTTTTTGAATGGGAGGTTAGATAGATAGAGCCATGTCTCCCTCTGTAAGCTCAGTTAACCTCCACAGACGCTGAGTGACCAGTGTGTACCAGGATGTGTATCGCTGCTTCAGAAAGACTGTTCACACACTAGATCCATACAGCCGTGTCCATCGGTTCCTTACTTCATTAATTGTTGTTTTTTTCACAAAATAATCAAAAAGAACCTAAAAGTGTATTGATAAGAGTACCAGTATCGCTAAGATCACAAGAACAATAGGATCTGTAGCTGTAACACTGAAGACATCAGAGACAGACACCAGTGACTGGAGGCTGGTCTCAGTGTTCCCTCATGAGTCTCCAGAGTCTGATCGGGAGGAGCTCACCAGCTAAATGGGTCACTTGGAACACAACACGTCGCGCAATTATGGCCAATTAATCCTGCTATCTCCGCTCTGGATCTCTCTATTTAAACCCGTTCTGCTCCGCTTGACGAGCTTTCGCTGCGACAGCCATGTCTTCCTCCCGCCTCCTCGCACACAAGCAGCGGCTAGCGCCTGCAGCAGCTAGCGCTACCTGTGGCTGTCAGCATGGGCAGTCTGGCAATCGGCAAGAACCCGCCAATAAAACCACAAAGAAACACGGTTGTCACAGGTTCATTCTCAGGCTTTTGGACATTTCATTTTATATGAATATTAATCGGGACATGCTTCCAGAGGACGGGCAACAATTGAAATCATTTAGTCTTACAGGACCCGGTGCATCATGGGTATTGAGAGTCCGGCTGCGGCTGCTCTTCAGTCCTCCTTTCCTGCTGTCAGGAGGAGAGGATGAAGAGGAGAGGATGAAGAGGAGAGGATGAAGAGGAGAGGATGAACCTGTTAAGCTGCTCTGGTCCAGTGGATCATCAGATTCACCCTTCAGCCTCACCTCACCACCGCTCAGCAGCTGTACTGTGTGTGTGTGTGTGTGTGTGTGTGTGTGTGTGTGTGTGTGTGTGTGTGTGTGTGTGTGGCTCTCAGTGAAGTGTGCGTCTGTCAGATAGGAGTTCAGAGTGGATATCTGGAGTAAGGCCGCGTTCACACCGCCTCAGGCTGCTTCAGAGAGGTCTGGACCCAGGGAGCAACGTCTTTGCTGAGTCCAGGCCTCACCTCAGTGTTCTGTTGGAGTGCACGGTTCTCCTCGGGGTCAAACCTTCTCATCACTTCACCACCACATGAACCGTGTTCTGCACCTTTGTGACAAAGAACCTCCGTTTGTGCAACTTCTTGGACATTCCTCCAAACTCATGTCCAATGTGTTGTGTCCACACCTCTTCCTCTTCCTCTTCCTCCTCCTACTCCTCCTCCTCTTCCTCTGTTACGTAACCTCAGATAGAAGTGCTCCCACTCTGCCAGCACTTATCGATCCACCTCGTATCCGTTTAGTGCGTATTTATAAACTGTGTGTGTGTGTGTGTGTGTGTCGGGGGGGCATATGTAAGAGCAGACTGCTAGGTGCAGATCTATGCGAGTGGGCTTCTGTTTTTTAAATTCATAATAGCATACGTGTGTAGTCCGTGTTGTAATGCAGCTCATTTACTGAGCAGTTCATGTGAGAGCAAGAGACGGTGATGTGATGGTTTAACACACATGTGATGGTTTAACACACATGTGATGGTTTAACACACATGTGATGGTTTAACACACATGTGATGGTTTAACACACATGTGATGGTTTAACAGACATGTGATGGTTTAACACACATGTGATGGTTTAACAGACATGTGATGGTTTAACAGACATGTGATGGTTTAACACCCATGTGATGGTTTAACACACATGTGATGGTTTAACACACATGTGATGGTTTAACAGACGTGATGGTTTAACACACATGTGATGGTTTAACACACATGTGATGGTTTAACAGACATGTGATGGTTTAACACACATGTGATGGTTTAACAGACATGTGATGGTTTAACACACATGTGATGGTTTAACACACATGTGATGGTTTAACACACATGTGATGGTTTAACAGACGTGATGGTTTAGCATACATGTGATGGTTTAACAGACGTGTGATGGTTTAACACACATGTGATGGTTCAACACGTATGTGATGGTTTAACAGACGTGATGGTTTAACAGACATGTGATGGTTTAACACCCATGTGATGGTTTAACAGACATGTGATGGTTTAACACACATGTGATGGTTTAACAGACGTGATGGTTTAACACACATGTGATGGTTTAACACACATGTGATGGTTTAACAGACATGTGATGGTTTAACACACATGTGATGGTTTAACAGACATGTGATGGTTTAACACCCATGTGATGGTTTAACAGACATGTGATGGTTTAACACACATGTGATGGTTTAACAGACGTGATGGTTTAACACACATGTGATGGTTTAACACACATGTGATGGTTTAACAGACATGTGATGGTTTAACACACATGTGATGGTTTAACAGACATGTGATGGTTTAACACACATGTGATGGTTTAACACACATGTGATGGTTTAACACACATGTGATGGTTTAACAGACGTGATGGTTTAGCATACATGTGATGGTTTAACAGACGTGTGATGGTTTAACACACATGTGATGGTTCAACACGTATGTGATGGTTTAACAGACGTGATGGTTTAACAGACATGTGATGGTTTCACACACATGTGATGGTTTAACATACATGTGATGGTTTAACAGACATGTGATGGCATGCAGAGTTCCTGCAGTCTGAGGGCCTTTCATCTCTTCATAGTAATGAATGTTCTTGTTGATCTTTTCTGCCTTAACGGCCACTCAGCGCTCTTTAACAGGACATGACATCATTCACCCATTCATACGCTAATGGGAGGAGCTACGGTTCCACCTGTCCATCAGAAGGAACAATACAACATTCCCACATTTGGGGTTATTTGGGGTCAAGTGTGTTGCCCGAGGACACGTCGTCATGATATCATTCATGATGTGAATGTGAGTGAATTTGTCTCCGTGGTTTTAGAACGCATCACTAATGATGACATCACTAATGATGACATAACTAATGTCGCGGTTTCTTTCCGGGGCGATATCGGTTGCTGATTAGTGGATCTTTCGATCTGCATTTCCCACTAATCAGCAACCGATATCGCCCCGGAAAGAAGAAGTCATGACCACAAGGAGTCTTCCAGAAGGCTGAGACTGACCCGTGACCGCCCCCTGCAGGTTGGAGTGGGTGGAGATCATCGAGCCGCGCACGCGGGAGCGCATGTACGCCAACCTGCTGACGGGCGAGTGCGTGTGGGACGCACCGCAGGGCGTCTGCATCAAGCGCACCGGAGACAACCAGTGGTGGGAGCTGTTCGACCCCAACACCTCGCGCTTCTACTACTACAACGCCTCCACGCAGCGCACCGTGTGGCACCGGCCGCAGGCCTGCGACATCATCCCGCTGGCCAAGCTGCAGACGCTGAAGCAGCACAGCGACGCCGCCAACCCCCGAGGGAGCGGGGCGTCGGCAGAGAACAGCCCGGGACGCACCAGCGGGGTCAGCCGCGAGGGCAGCACCTCCTCCTCCCTGGACCAGGAGCTGTCCGAGAAGCAGGGCGGCAGGGACGAGGCCGACAGGTGAGTCCTTCTTCTGGGTTAGAGTGGAGACACCTGAGGTGTTGACAGGTGTTAGAGTAGCTCCTGTAGGGACCACCTCATCAACCCTAATTAGGGGACCCTCGGTGTTCTACAGCTTATATGACCTTGATATGAATACCAGCCCCTATTGTCCTTGATCTCTAAAGAATCAGCAACTCATTGCCTTCAAATAAAATAAAATAGTCAAGAGTCTGATAAAGAAATGACTCCTCAATCGCTCCCCGAGTTTTTTGAATGGTATTGGTGCCTTCCCATCATAGTAATACCTCTTTAGAAAGATTAAGACCTAAAGCATCCACATCTGCAATAATAATCACAAGCAATGACCGTCTCAGTCAGCGCTCTCAGATGAGTCTGAAGGCCAATGAGATCACAGGACCTCGAAACACGGAAGCAGAGATGGGAAAAAAGTCCTGTTCCTCCTTCAGGGAGGAAGAAGAAGAAGCACAACAGTGAAGTGGTGTGTGTGTGTATATGTATGTATATGTATATATATATATATATATGCTCTGCACACAGTAGCTGGAGGCGGAGCCTGATTTAATTGTTTTTTATGGGCGGGTCTGGAATAAAAATGGTCCAGTATAAGAATACCATCCTGATGATGAGTCAGTCCAGAGCCAGGATGTGACCTCCACAGCTCCCCTTAAAGAGAGCAGGATCCACTGGTCCTCCTCTCACAGCGGCTCAGTGCGGTGGACACGGGGTCCTGGAGCCGCCACCTCACAGGGATACCCGAGCTGGAGCCTCTTCCAGGGAAATCACAGGAGTAACATGGAGATATGGGCCGATGTGCTCGGGCACATTATGTCATATTCAGACAGAAAGGAACCCTGTTGTCCTGCCATAAGCAGACATCATTCTTTAATTCGCCTAATGGATCCATTTAGTGGTCAAAAACAAAGTGTGCCTCGTGGTGAGCTAGCTGCTAGCCAGCAAGCTACCATGAAGTGAGACAGAGAAATACAATCCAGGAAGTCCAGTTTGACTCATAGATGGACGAGTGTATCAGATGAACTCAAGCATTACTAAAAACCAGTGGCGGGCCGTGCATTTTGGACCTGGGCCTTCAGTGCCGTGTGATATAAATACGTGCATGACGTGCTGCGTCATTAACGGAGCATGCACTTTACTAATAAAACAACACGATGCAGCGTAGTTTTCACAAGACGGAAACCACTTTTATTCACGTTCCACACTTCACTAGATTGTTTCCTCTCCTTCTCTTCTTCTGTTTTTCCCTTCACAATAAAAGCCCCAGATATAAAGCTGTTCAAACCAAGCCGAGCCTTAGGCCTGAAGGAGCAGAGCAACAGATGAAGACGGAGCTGAGCAATGACAAAATAAGCTAATAGGGAAACATGCAATTCAATTATAAAATAGCTATAACTTTGTGATTCTGTTTACATAGTGGAAGAACATGATCTCTGGAATAGTGTGCTGTGTGAGATGTGGCTTGGTGAGTCAATCTCTAATCAATGAGGCTAAAACACATCCAGCTTCATGCCAACATGCACACACACATCTGAACTGTGAACGGGGCTTTTATTGTGAAAGGGAATTATTCATGAAGGTCCAAGACACTCTTTGATGCTGCATTTTGTGTGCGTGTGTGTGTGTGTGTGTGTGTGTGTGTGTGTGTGTGTGTGTGTGTGTGTGTGTGTGTGTGTGTGTGTGTGTGTGTGTGAGGCCTGGTGGCACAGCTGCAGACTGTCAGTCCAGATGGCTTTGGAGATCTGCTCTCACGCATTCCTTATTGGATCTGGTTGTGTGTGAAGTGTCTACCAAGTCTTTCAGTCACACACACACACACACACACACACACACACACACACACACACACACACACACACACACACACACACAGGAGCGGTGGGCAGCTAGCCATGGAGTCCCCATGTGGTCTGCACTGCGTGTAAACCTCATACACACCAACCCTTCTTCCTGTCGCGTGGATGAGACGTTGAAACATGCGTTTAGTGTGTAACTCTATTTGAAGCTGCTTCAGTTTGTGTAACTCTATTTGAAGCTGTTTCAGTTCGTGTAACTCTATTTGAAGCTGCTTCAGTTTGTGTAACTCTATTTGAAGCTGCTTCAGTTTGTGTAACTCTATTTGAAGCTGCTTCAGTTTGTGTAACTCTATTTGAAGCTGCTTCAGTTTGTGTAACTCTATTTGAAGCTGCTTCAGTTTGTGTAACTCTATTTGAAGCTGCTTCAGTTTGTGTAACTCTATTTGAAGCTGCTTCAGTTTGTGTAACTCTATTTGAAGCTGCTTCAGTTTGTGTAACTCTATTTGAAGATGTTTCAGTTTGTGTAACTCTATTTGAAGCTGCTTCAGTTTGTGTAACTCTATTTGAAGCTGTTTCAGTTTGTGTAACTCTATTTGAAGCTGCTTCAGTTTGTGTAACTCTATTTGAAGCTGCTTCAGTTTGTGTAGCTCTATTTGAAGATGTTTCAGTTTGTGTAACTCTATTTGAAGATGTTTCAGTTTGTGTAACTCTATTTGAAGATGTTTCAGTTTGTGTAACTCTATTTGAAGATGTTTCAGTTTGTGTAACTCTATTTGAAGCTGCTTCAGTTTGTGTAACTCTATTTGAAGCTGCTTCAGTTTGTGTAACTCTATTTGAAGCTGCTTCAGTTTGTGTAACTCTATTTGAAGCTGCTTCAGTTTGTGTAACTCTATTTGAAGCTGCTTCAGTTTGTGTAACTCTATTTGAAGCTGCTTCAGTTTGTGTAACTCTATTTGAAGCTGTTTTAGTTTGTGTAACTCTATTTGAAGCTGCTTCAGTTTGTGTAACTCTATTTGAAGATGTTTCAGTTTGTGTAACTCTATTTGAAGCTGCTTCAGTTTGTGTAACTCTATTTGAAGCTGTTTTAGTTTGTGTAACTCTATTTGAAGCTGTTTTAGTGTCAGAAGCGTCTCCAGCATCCAGACTCTTCCCTCATCACTTCTGCAGCGTTATGCGTCTTCTATCCTTTTGTTGTGATTATTATTCAGAGGCTTTGTCCTGTAATTAATAGTTTGTATTATTGATTAATGCATCAATCTGAAACATGCATATACATGGTGTCAACATTATGTCTAATCGATGATTCATCAACTGATGATGTTAGACAGGCGGCCACTGGATGCTCCCGGCCGTTAGCTTCCAGAAGCTAGCAGAGCTCTGCTAGCTTGAATGAATGAATGAATGAATGAATGAGTGAATATATACTTTATTAATCCCCAAGGGGAAATTTTTTTGTCGTCATCAGTAGCGCCTTACCACTTGAAATACAAACACACAAGATAAAAGATAAAATATATAAAGAAGCAACAGGGATGAGAGATATATACAAATTAAAATAAAGTCATATATCTATATATATTTAAATATACACAATAAAATAGAATAGAATACAACTAACTGGAATGAAATATATTTATATTTACAGCTGAAGAGTGTATTCATTAATTAAGTAAATAAGTAAACTAGATAAACAGTGTAAAGTGCAAAGTAAGTATGGTACAGTGATGAATTAATCCACAGAGGATCTAGCAAGCGGTGACTTGTTGTAAAGCCGTATAGCTGACGGCAGGAATGTTCTCCTGTAGCGGTCCTTGGTGCAGCGGAGCGTGAGGAACCTCTTAGAGAAAGTGCTCCTCTGGCCCTGCAGCAGGTGGTAGAGAGGGTGGTCCAGGTTGTCCAATATGGACAAAAGTTTCTTCAGCGTCCTCCTCTCCACCACCTGCTCCACAAACTCCTGCTTGCAGCCGATGATGGAGCCTTCTTCACTAGCTTGTTAAGTCTGTTGGCGTCACCGGCTCCAATGCTGCTCCCCAGCAGACGATGGAGAAGTACAGGGCGCTGACCACCACCGACTGGTAGAACATCTCCAGCATCTTCTGCACACATTGAAGGATCCAAGCTTCCTCAGGAAAAAGAGTCGGCTCATCCCCTTCTTGTACACAGCGTTGATGTTGGCCTTCCAGTTCAGTCGGCTGTCGATGGAAACACCAGGTACCTGTACTCCTCCATGTGATGAGACACCAGGTACCTGTACTCCTCCATGTGATGAGACACCAGGTACCTGTACTCCTCCATGTGATGAGACACCAGGTACCTGTACTCCTCCATGTGATGAGACACCAGGTACCTGTACTCCTCCATGTGATGAGACACCAGGTACCTGTACTCCTCCACCATGTGATGAGACACCAGGTACCTGTACTCCTCCACCATGTGATGAGACACCAGGTACCTGTACTCCTCCATGTGATGAGACACCAGGTACCTGTACTCCTCCACCATGTGATGAGACACCAGGTACCTGTACTCCTCCACCATGTGATGAGACACCAGGTACCTGTACTCCTCCACCATGTGATGAGACACCAGGTACCTGTACTCCTCCACCATGTGATGAGACACCAGGTACCTGTACTCCTCCACCATGTGATGAGACACCAGGTACCTGTACTCCTCCTCCATGTGATGAGACACCAGGTACCTGTACTCCTCCATGTGATGAGACACCAGGTACCTGTACTCCTCCATGTGATGAGACACCAGGTACCTGTACTCCTCCATGTGATGAGACACCAGGTACCTGTACTCCTCCACCATGTGATGAGACACCAGGTACCTGTACTCCTCCACCATGTGATGAGACACCAGGTACCTGTACTCCTCCATGTGATGAGACACCAGGTACCTGTACTCCTCCACCATGTGATGAGACACCAGGTACCTGTACTCCTCCACCATGTGATGAGACACCAGGTACCTGTACTCCTCCACCATGTGATGAGACACCAGGTACCTGTACTCCTCCACCATGTGATGAGACACCAGGTACCTGTACTCCTCCTCCATGTGATGAGACACCAGGTACCTGTACTCCTCCACCATGTGATGAGACACCAGGTACCTGTACTCGTCCATGTGATGAGACACCAGGTACCTGTACTCCTCCATGTGATGAGACACCAGGTACCTGTACTCCTCCTCCATGTGATGAGACACCAGGTACCTGTACTCCTCCACTGTGTGATGAGACACGAGGTACCTGTACTCCACCATGTGATGACTCCGTGTTGTACTGGAAGTCAGTGGTGTACAGGTGAACAGGAAGGGAGACAGAACAGTTCCCTGTGGGGCTCCAACATCACTGACCACCGTCCCAGACAGCACACGACCCAGTCTGACACACTGTGGTCTGCCTGTGAGGTAGTCAGTGATCCAGGAGACGGTGGACGAGTCTACCCCCACCACCCGCAGCTTCTCCCCCAGTAGCAGTGGTTGGATGGTGTTAAATGCACTGGAGAAGTCAAAGAAAGTGACTCTCACAGAGACACATGTTCCATCCAGGTGCGACTGAGCTCGTTGCAGCAGGTAGATGATGGCGTCGTCCACACCCACATGAGGCTGGTAAGCAAATTGTAGAGGGTCCAGCGACGATTTCACCTGCGGTCGGAGGTGAGCCAAGACCAGCCTCTCCAGCACCTTCATCACATGGGAGGTGAGGGCTACCGGTCGGTAGTCGTTGAGGACGAATGGAATCGACTTCTTCGGGACAGGGACCAGGCACGACGTCTTCCACAGCACCGGGACCTCCTCCTGCCTCAGGCTGAGGTTGTAGAGGTGCTGCAGGACACCAGACAGCTGGGTGGCGCAGGTCTTTAGGACCCTGGGGCTGATGCCATCAGGTCCTTCAGCTTTACATTGGTGGAGTTTCTCCAGCTGTCTTCTCACCTGGTCAGTCGTCACAGAGAGAGGTGGGAGGGTGGAGGAGCCCATTGTTGTTGAGGGCTCATTGGAAGAGCCATCGGGTGTTGAGGGCTCAGCGAAGGTGCAGCTCAACGGGGGGGGGGGGGGGCAGAAGGGGAGGTGTGGAGGTGTGGTGAGAGGAGGAGACGGATGAGGGCTGTGAACTAAACCTATTGAAGAAACAGTTCAGCTCGTTGGCCCTCTCCAGGGAGCCCCCTGGTTGTCTCCCTCCCACCTTGAAGCTGGTAATCTGCTTCATCCCGGTCCACACCTCCCTCGTGTTGTTCTGCTGGAGTTTGGCCTCCAGCTTCCTCCTGTAGGAGTCCCTGCCCTCCCTGATCTTCACCTTCAGGTTGCGCTGGACTCTCCTGAGCTCATCCCTGTCCCCAGACCTGAAAGCAGCTTTCTTCTTATTAAACGTCTGGCCACTGAGCCCGCGGTTTCGCGTGGTGACAATTTTTTGATAATTTTGTGGCGGAAAGAGGAGACTTCCTGCTTCCGGGTGCCTGTCCAGGCAGAGCCCAGCATAATTTTAACATCATCAAGCAAGCGAAAGGGCAGCAGTGTGTCATCTGACGCTGGTAAAAAAAAAAAACGAAAATCCTTCTCTGTGATTTGTTGAATCATATGTCCATCGCCATTTCGTGAACTAAACAACCAATGTACACTCAGGAAGTCTCAAAGCACTACCCACCTGAGCATAGACACACGCTACAGGTTGTAGTCAGAGAAAAGCGACATCATGACGAGAAAGAGATTCAACACGGAGGAAGCAAGACGCATGATTCTGGAGAGCAGCGAGGAGGAGGAGGAGGAAGAGGCATCGTCATCAGAGCTCGAAGGCTTTAGTTCTTCTGAGGAAGATGGTAAGTGTAGTTACTAAACTTTGTGACGTGTCTGTAAGACTGCATGGTGCAGACTAGTAATGTGTCACTGAGCACGAGAGCACAAGACCGCGCCACACTGCTGCTCACGTTACACCAGTCCTGATCTGAGTAATATTTACACATAGTATGCGGAGCACTCTGCTCAGATTACTACCACAGTCGTGATCTGAGTAATATTTACGTCATCTTTCTTTCAACTGACTAGTATTCATTCATTTTACAGAGAGGAGTACCAGCCACAGAGAAGTCACCGAGAGGCTCCGTGAGATGGATCCGTGAGATGGATCCGTGAGATGGATCCGTGAGATGGATCCGTGAGATGGATCCGTGAAGGCCCCATCGTTTATGTGAAGTGGATGGACACGAAGCAAGTATCCTCCTGCTCCACATCCTCCTGCTCCACTATGCCATTGAAGCAAAGCAAGCCATACTTGTATATTGTAAAAAGTCTGACTAGTTTTTGTTCTGTTTTATATTTCTCAATATATATTATGTACATTTTTTTTTTTATATAATACATATTTTTATTTCCAAAAAAAAAATTGTTGTGAAGGTCATTTTTCATTTGCACACACTCCATGAAGCTTTATCTGTAGTATGAAGTCATTTCTCAGTCCCATTTTTATCATTTTGGTGAAAGGTCTGAAAGACCATATTATATCTACTCAAAAAACGATAATAATTTTTTTTTGTTTTAGACATTTATTTACATATGTCTACCATTTTATTCATATATTTCACTGCTTTTGTGAATCTAAAACCTTTGGTAAACCAATTCCCATCACCTAAACAGAGTTACCACATGAGTAAAGTTAGGTTTTTTTCAAACGATCTGAATAATTTCAAAAAAATCGAGATTCCATTCTTCAGCTTTAGTGTCATATTATAAAGTTTTTCTCTTTACACTTTTGCCTTATGACAATGGTGCCTCCTTATATAGATAGCTGAGATTGTTTTGCAATTTATGATGTAAAGCATGTATCTTTATATTAAAGTGCCTTAAAAGGTGAATCTAAGAAAATAATGTCAAATCGAGAAAATCGACTGAAAATGACCTCCAGTGTTCAGTGTGTTAAGAAGAGCCTTCAGGTCCCTGGTGATCCAGGGCTTGTTGTTGGGGAAGCAGCGCACAGTCCGGGATGGTATGGTGGTGTGTTCACAGAACTTGATGTATTGATGCTAGCTTCCAGAAGCTAGCAGCGCTCTGCTCGTAGCGCAGGAGGAGTGCAGTTCATTAAGGACGTGTCTCTGTCTGTTTTTACAACAACCAGACGTGTGGACCGTTCAGTTGCTTTCATGTGCATTTAGTTTTTCTTTGTTTCTGTCTCATCGAGACTCTTAAATGCTACGCTAACCAGCTGCTGAGCTGCAGATTCATTATTATTTTACGCAATGGTACGGTCACGACATCGTCTGACAAAAATCAACACACATCCAAACTGATGCAGCTGAGTTGTTATGGATGTTTAAATGAAGACATGGAGGTACAGCCAGGCGCATGAGTCACCTGTAGGGTGGTGCTGGTTTAGAAATGACAGTAAACACCAGAACCCGTAGAGAGGAACCAGGAGAGCAGGGGTTCTAACCCTTTGGACCTCGGGCCCAACCTGTCAAGCTGATACAAGAACTCATTTAGAGTCAGGTGTATTAACACAACAATAACTAATTATGAGATTGTTCTTCAAAAACAAGGGAGACTTTTATTTTGATGAATAATATGTGGTAATAAAATAAACTGCACAATTATTAGGAAAGTAGTTTTTTTGAGGATTAATTGTATTATTGAACTACTACAGTGCTCTCGGTTAATCCAAAGTGTTAATAAACCTCAAACCTGAATATTAAGACAGTAAAAGTGAGGGTTTTACTTTCTTAGGAGAATATCTGTGTGTTCACAGTTATTGGGCAACTATTAGTGTGCACACAATTCAAAATAATAATTTTCTAATTAAATAAACTGTAAATAACATTTAAATAAAGTGCAAATTAAAATGTAGCTTTATGATGTGCATGATATGCTTCAGCAGGCTTCATGTTTCAGAACCAGAAGTTGCTCTTCATATCTGATGATGATGAGGAGGAGGAGAGGCCGGCAGAGGGAGAGAACAGAGGAAGGGATGACGCATGATGGAGCAAGTGGTTAGACTCTGAACGGGTTGTGATGCTGCCAGCTCAGCCCTCATGCTTAATCCTGCTCTTTGTTTCCTCCCTCTCTCAAAGTACACAAACACTCACAACTACACAGACTCTCAAAGGACACAAACACTCAAAGTACACAAACACTCACAAGTACACAAACTCTCTCTCTGCCAACAGTTAAGCGCTGGCCTGAGGATCAGTACTTGGAAACAAAGGGGCGGCCAAATGCCCAATCGATGTCACACTTCCTCCCTCACGCCCAGTTCTCTTCTTGTTCCAGCGTCCCACACCGCTCTCCCTCCTCCTCTCCCTCCTCCTCTCCCTCCTCCTCCTTCTCCTCTCCCTCCTCCTCTCCCTCCTCCTCTCCCTCCTCCTCCTCATCTCCCTCCTCCTCCTCCTCCTCCTCTCCCTCCTCCTCCTCATCTCCCTCCTCCTCCTCCTCCTCCTCTCCCTCCTCCTCCTTCTCCTCTCCCTCCTCCTCCTCATTTTGTGTGACTTGGTACAAAGCCGTGCAGCACAGGTTTCCACCTACGAGGCACAAAGTCTGTATCTGAACCGGTTACTGGTAGAATCTGATGATGGTCTGGCTTGGTTTGGAAAATGAGTCTTTTCTATCATGGAATGATCTGAGATCAGTCGCTCATCTCTCTCGCTCAACAGCAGGTGTGATAAGCTTGTACACTGTGTCCTGTTAACCTTCACTGCTGGATCGCCATTGCAAAAGGGATTTTATCTCAATCGATTTCAACTGGTTAAATACAATCATGCAATCAGTTGAACAAATGTGGATAAGGAGCTTACTTTTGAATAGTCCCTCCTTAGACATCCATGCTGTACTGGACCAGAGGCAGAAGTAGTGTGAATGAGAGAGAGGTTTGAACCTTCACACTGGTGAGAGTGGGCCTGAGTGTTGGATTATCATAGTTGAAAACCCTTTTTAAATCTTGTGGCATTTGATAAGCCTTTAAACTCTTGGATCCAGGACCCACGTTGGACGTCCTGGATCCAACGTCACTGGCCGGCCGGTACCAGGAGACATGTCCACATCTTGGCAGACTCTTGCGTTTAGTTTTTTAATGCAGATTACTAGTAATTATGCATAACCCGACTAGAACAGCAGGATATTCTGGCAAAACGTTGGAGCCATGTAGATTAATATTACAGTTGGCCCAAAGGATCTGATCATTGAAGGTACTGCCAGGTCCTGTGTGCATGTATCTGATCTCCTGTCCTCTCTCTCAGGACTTCTCCCTTCAGGTGGAACACGGGTACGAAGGAGCGAATGCTGATCAAGGTGACGGACCGGGAGCCCAGCTTCCTGGCCCACCAGGGCAACGGCTACTCCCCCTGCGACCCACCCACCCCCGGCCCTCCCTCTGCGGGCGGCACCGCCTCACGGACCCGCCGATCCTCTGGAGGGAACCCGCCGCCAGAACCCGAAGGCTCGCCCGTGCTCTACGCCGACCGCCGCCAGTCCCCCTTCCTGAAGCGGGCCGAGCTGGGCGGCACCGGCACCCATCGCCGCTCCTCGGCCGACTCCCAGCCGCCGTCGCCCCGCTACGGCTACGAGCCGCCGCTGTACGAGGAACCGCCGTCCGAGTACCAGCCCCCGCCCATCTACGAGGAGCCGCCCACCGACATGCACCTCGCCGACTCCTTCTACGGCTCGGGCAAGTCACCCGCTCGCAAGTCTTCGGCCCCGCTCTACCACTCGCCCAAGCAGGGCCAGTCGCCCTACGGCCAGCTGGTTTTGACCCGGCAGAAGTGTCCAGAGAAGACCCAGAGTCTGGAGTACAGTCCTGTGGGGAAGGAGTACGTCAAGCAGCTGGTGTACGTGGAGCAGTCGTCTTCCAGCCCTCGCTTCAAGACCGCCGACCGCCTGCTGCGCTACGGCACCACCGGGGGCTACGGGGGCTCGTACGGGGGCTCGTACACGCTCCAGCACAGCCAGTCCCTGATCAGGGACCCCCGTCTGCTGCTGGACTACAGCGGGGAGGGCGGAGAGGGAGGCCAGAGGTTGCTTTACGAGGACTCCATATCCTGGACGTCCAGTCAGACCCACTCCCTCTCCTCTTCCTCCACCGGCGGGCCCGGCGCTTTCTCCCCCGGCGGTAACCGCAAACGCAAGAGCCGCAAGCCGTCCCTCCCCCAGGAGCTGGCGCGCTGCGCGGGCCCGGACGGCGAGCTGGCCGGCACGGCGTCCGAGGCCATGCTGGCCCAGGCCCGGATGGCGTGGGAGGCCCAGCAGGTGATGAAACAGAGGAGCAGTTGGGACTCGGGGCAGGGCGGCGGCGTGGCGGCCCAGGGCTCCAAAGACGGCTACGAGAGCGACGGCGCGCTGCCGCTGCCGCTGCCGGGGCCGGTGGTGAGGGCCTTCAGCGAGGACGAGGCGCTGGCGCACAGCGACGGACACCACTGGAAACGCAGCACCTTCGACCGGCTGGGCTTCCCCCAGGCCCTGCTGGAGAAAAGCCTCTCCGTGCAGACCAACCTGGCCTCGCCCGAGCCCTACCTCCACCCCTCACAGGTACTGCTGCATGCTGGGAGGCTCGGCCCACCTTAACAGGATAGCAGCGTTACAACTTGGGTCTTTTTTGGTCATTATTCCTTTTCTCTGGTGTTTCTTGCTCGTGTTGTGGGGATGTCTCCACGCTCCCAGATTCCAGCAATTACTTTGATGAGTAAAATCATATTAAAACTATCAAAATAAGACCCAACCTTTGACAAACAAGAGTTATCATTTTTGAATATCAATACCCATCACTTTATAAAGTGATCTCAGCTCTCTGGCTACTTAGTCTCAACACGACAAAAGGGCTCAGGTTAGGAACGAGACTTTCCTTTTTTGGAGATCCAGTATGTTATTGATTAACATAGTGTCGGCCATTTATGAATTCTAGATCACTGCATTGGTTTTGGTGGACTTGTGGGTCTGGAGCACACACACACACACACACACACACACACACACACCACACACCACACACACACACACTAGTTTAGGTGTGATGTACAGAGACATTGTATGTCTCTCACCTTGCCTTTCTTTTTTAAACTGAGCGCCGCAGCGCTTCAGGTTACGGTGAGCGTGAGGCGGAGCAGAGAGAGTTTTCCTCACCGGCAGAGAAAGACTGATGGACATTCTCCATGTCGTCGGTTCAGGACGACATGAGACAGGCAGGTGGAGCTCAGACCTGCAGGCATCAGGAATGACTCATTAGAAACTAACAAGTTACTTGTTATTCTCTTCCTCAGACATCTTGAACGCACTCAATGCATATACAAGCACAGGAGTAAGTAAATACATTATGTATAGATACACCAATAAGACCACTATACACACAACTATATAATATACTGCTGCACATCCAGTGGAAATGTAAGAAAACACAATAATCATAAACACTAATCACTAAATGTAGGTACATTCATGTACAAGAGGTGCATGAAGAAAATCACAATATACAGAGAAAATTAAAGAAAAAACAAACATATATATATATATACATATATATATATATATATATATATATATATATATATATATATATATATATATATATATATATAAACATATATAACCTGATGTACCCTCAATAGTTAACTATCTTTCTATTGATTATTATTCTAAATCATTATTGGGGAAAAGAATCAACAAATAAGAAAATAATAAGAAGTGTAAAGAATTAAATATACAAAACACCTAATGGCAATAATGACATGAGCATCAACAGGATCTATTGGCTGTAATGGATTATAATATTCATATTCATAATGTGAAGTATAATCCTGATGGACCTTCTTATGGACTACTGTGCTGCTGGAGAACCGCAGCGTGTCTGTGGTTCTCCAGCAGCACAGGAGTCTCCAGAAGGTTCTGTAGCTCCTGGTCACGATGCTGCAGAACGTCCCACGCTCTGGACCTGCATCTCATCTCTGAGGCCCCCGGGGGCCGAGCGCCCACCGCATGCTGTACACGAGTCCAGCTGTGGACCCTGACAGCGTCTGCTGGGTGGACTAGCTCAACCTGCAGAAAGAGCTCCACACGTGGGCGGTTCCACCAGAATACCACACAGCATCCTCAAAACACAGTATTCTAGGTATGCTGGTCTTCCCATGTGTACTATGGGCTCTTGCTTTTGGATTTGGTTTCTTACGTGATTGAGTTGTTCCTTCCGGGGGTTGGGGACTGAAGGGCTCTTTGTGGCAGGAGCCGTGTGCTCATTGACGCATGAACACTCGGTGTTAATCCCCGAGAGCCTCGGCTCTCTAGGTTCTGCAGCAGCAGCTCAGATGATGACGTGTTGTGTTCCCTCCTCTCTCCTCCGGTTCTTCGTCCGCCAGTCGGAGGACCTCGGAGCCTGCGCCCAGTTTGAGGCCAGCCGAAATGCCAGGAACATGATGCCGAGCGCCAGCTGTGGCATTTTCCCAGAATTCACCCTGAGAAAGCCCTCCTCGGAGACGGACATCGAGAACTGGGCGTCCAAGCACTTCAACAAACACACGCAGGTAGTCCAGAAGATGTCTGACTTTTGTTGTGTTTACATCTTTAACTATTTACAAAAGTGTGCGCAAGGTATTGAAGCAGTTTAGTGCACTGCTCACATGTCAGCTCCTGTACAGAATAGTGTTACTGTTATCAGCTGATCACTAATCAGGTTGAGCTGCTCAACACTTAACCCTCGTGTTGTCTTGGGGTCAAAATGACCCATCAACACACATACATATACACTCGTACACGGGTCATTTTGACCCCCAAGACAACACAAGGGTTAATACAGGGCTCTAAACACGGGGGCCATCTTGTTTCTGGGCTCAGATCCAGCCTCAGAAACATGGAAGTGTTGACATTTTCTGGGGGAAATATCTGAGCTGATTGGATCTTTTGATTGTGGTTTGGACAGGTATGTACCACGTGTATATACGTAAATATATATATATATATATATATATATATATATATATATATATATATATATGTATATGTATGTATGTATGTATGTATGTATGTACAGCACCTGAATGCTACTATGGTGGTTTGAATGTTTGGCCCCATAACATCCAGATGAGATTAAAGACCTCCGTTTGCACAGACACGCTTCAGTGTGGCTTCTCCTCCGTCCAGCAGGAGGCGGTAATGCACCGGTGTTTACAGCAGACAGAACACAGCCACAGCAGTGCAGCTCAACAATCAGAGCTCAGCAGACACAGACAGTATTAATGAAGCAGCTCTATCTTCATCCTGCTGTTGAACGGATCCGATGAGCAGCTCGGTGTAGAAGCATCTGCAGCGCTTCGTACCCACGAGGACGGAGGAGGCGGCCTATCGCCTTCTCACAGCCCACTGCTGTGCATGATGTCATGAAGGATGGCTCCGTTCCATTAAGTGTCAGTGAGCTGGCCAACCGAAATGGCATGCAGCCGTCATAAATGTTAATAATGCCCCTGGGCATCTGCTGCATGGAGGGTCCATGAAGGGAAGGACTGCTGAGTCAGTGCCGTGCTGACGCCATGGGAGCAAAGGTCCTGTCTCAGAGAGAACAGGCATCATTTATACCTCTTTAGAGAAGAGGCATCATTTAAACCTTCCTGCTTCCACATGGAACAGGCTCCTCTGGGTTGAAGATGGATTAGATGTGTTCCCATTGGAACCATCCAGCAGATCAGATCATGCTCCTCTAACCTCTGGTTCCTCTAACCTTTGGTTCCTCTAACCTCTGGTTCCTCTAACCTCTGGTTCCTGTGACCTCTGGTTCCTCTAACCTCTGGTTCCTGTGACCTCTGGTTCCTCTAACCTCTGGTTCCTGTGACCTCTGGTTCCTCTAACCTCTGGTTCCTCTAACCTCTGATCCTCTAACCTCTGGTTCCTCTAACCTCTGGTTCCTCTAACCTTTGGTTCCTCTAACCTCTGGTTCCTCTAACCTCTGGTTCCTGTGACCTCTGGTTCCTCTAACCTCTGGTTCCTGTGACCTCTGGTTCCTCTAACCTCTGGTTCCTGTGACCTCTGGTTCCTCTAACCTCTGGTTCCTCTAACCTCTGATCCTCTAACCTCTGGTTCCTCTAACCTCTGGTTCCTCTAACCTCTGATCCTCTAACCTCTGGTTCCTCTAACCTCTGGTTCCTGTGACCTCTGGTTCCTCTAACCTCTGGTTCCTCTAACCTCTGATCCTCTAACCTCTGGTTCCTCTAACCTCTGGTTCCTGTGACCTCTGGTTCCTCTAACCTCTGGTTCCTCTAACCTCTGATCCTCTAACCTCTGGTTCCTCTAACCTCTGGTTCCTGTGACCTCTGGTTCCTCTAACCTCTGGTTCCTCTAACCTCTGATCCTCTAACCTTTGGTTCCTCTAACCTCTGGTTCCTCTAACCTCTGGTTCCTCTAACCTCTGCTTCCTGTGACCTCTGGTTCCTCTAACCTCTGGTTCCTCTAACCTCTGATCCTCTAACCTCTGATCCTCTAACCTCTGGTTCCTTTAACCTCTGGTTCCTCTAACCTCTGATCCTCTAACCTCTGGTTCCTCTAACCTCTGGTTCCTCTAACCTCTGGTTCCTCTAACCTCTGATCCTCTAACCTCTGGTTCCTCTAACCTCTGGTTCCTGTAACCTCTGGTTCCTCTAACCTCTGCTTCCTGTGACCTCTGGTTCCTCTAACCTCTGGTTCCTCTAACCTCTGATCCTCTAACCTCTGGTTCCTCTAACCTCTGATCCTCTAACCTCTGGTTCCTCTAACCTCTGATCCTCTAACCTCTGGTTCCTCTAACCTCTGATCCTCTAACCTCTGGTTCCTCTAACCTCTGGTTCCTCTAACCTCTGCTTCCTGTGACCTCTGGTTCCTCTAACCTCTGATCCTCTAACCTCTGGTTCCTCTAACCTCTGGTTCCTCTAACCTCTGCTTCCTGTCTCAGGGTCTGTTCAGGAGGAAGGTGTCCATCGCCAACATGCTGGCCTGGAGCAGCGAGCCCATCAAGAAGCCCATGATCGTGACCTCGGACCGCAGCGTGAAGAGGGAGGCGGTGGACATCTTCAAGCTCATCCAGACCTTCATGGGAGACCGCCGCGCCAAGGTGGACTCCCTGGGCGTGGCCCTGGAGGTCTGTGGAGAACCTGACATCTAGTCCCTCTAGTCCCTCACTAGGCCACCTCACTAACCATCTAGTCCCTGACTAGACCACCTCACTAACCCTCTATTCTCTCATTAGACCACCTCACTAACCCTCTAGTCCCTCCAGTCCCTCACTAGACCACCTCATAATCCTCTAGTCCCTCACTAGCCCACCTCACTAACCCTCCAGTCCCTCACTAGACCACCTCACTAACCCTCTAGTCCCTCACTAGACCACCTCACTAACCCTCTAGTCCCTCACTAGACCACCTCATAACCCTCTAGTCTCTCACTAGACCACCTCATAACCCTCTAGTCTCTCACTAGACCACCTCACTAACCCTCTAGTCCCTCACTAGACCACCTCATAACCCTCTAGTCTCTCACTAGACCACCTCATAGCCCTCTAGTCTCTCACTAGACCACCTCACTAACCTTCTAGTCCCTCACTAGACCACCTCACTAACCCTCTAATCCCTCACTAGACCACCTCACTAACCCTCTAGTCCCTCACTAGACCACCTCACAACCCTCTAATCCCCGACTAGACCACCTCATAACCCTATAGTCCCTCACTAGACCACCTCATAAACCTCTAATCCCTGACTAGTCCACCTCATAACCCTCTAGTCTCTCACTAGACCACCTCACTAACCCTCTAGTATCTCACTAGACCACCTCATAACCCTCTAGTCCCTCACTAGACCACCTCACTAACCCTCTAGTCCCTCACTAGACCACCTCACTAACCCTCTAGTCCCTCACTAGACCACCTCACTAACCCTCTAGTCCCTCACTAGACCACCTCACTATCCCTCTAGTCTCTCACTTGACCACCTCACTAACCCTTTAGTCTCTCTCTAGTCGCTGACCCTAACCCTCTAGTCCCTCACTAGACCACCTCACTAACCCTCTAGTCTCTCTCTAGACCACCTCACTAACCCTCTAGTCTCTCACTCGACCACCTCACTAACCCTCTAGTCTCTCACTAGACCACCTTTACTAACCCTCTAGTCTCTCACTAGACCACCCCTGGGTTCAGGGTCACATTGCGTACGGGGCGTGTAGACCACTGACCCTACCCCTTTAGTCTCTCTCTAGTTGCTGACCCTACCCCTCTAGTCTCTCTCTAGTTGCTGACCCTACCCCTCTAGTCTCTCTCTAGTCGCTGACCTTACCCCTCTAGTCTCTCTCTAGTCGCTGACCCTACCCCTCTCCCGCCAGGTGGTGGTGCGCGGCTGGAGCAACCAGGGCCTCCGTGACGAGCTTTACATCCAGCTGTGTCGCCAGACCACGGAGAACTTCCGCTACGACAGCCTGGAGCGCGGCTGGGAGCTGATGGCCATCTGCCTGGCATTCTTCCCGCCAACGCCCCGCTTCCACACCTACCTGGAGGGCTACATCTGCCGCCACACGGACCCACTCAACGACACCAAGGGTGAGCAGCGCCACACACTGGGCCACTGACTGACGCTCCACTGTTGTGTCCACCACTGTGATCGCTGAGAGGTTCATGTGATACTCATGGTCTCCAGAGGATGGCCTCCAGACAAAATGCCCCTATGAGCAGCAACGTGGTCCTTGGTACTGTCACAAAAACATGTGCAAACGTTATTGATATTCATGATATAATATAAACACATCGGGTCATGCTGAAAGTCACTGTCACTATTTTATTTTACTACTAGTATTTGAACCTGCATTAACTATTTGTCGGCCACGTTGGGGCTGATTATTCCCCTGGAGTCTCAGAGATCCTCCCTGAGAGCCATGAGGGCCAGACATGAGGCTGCTGAGCAGTAGTTCTTTATCGTTATCGCACAACGCTACGAAAGAAGCAGTCGCTGACAATCAAAGTCTGGGAGCTCTCCAAAGCTGCTCATTAAATGTGATTAAAAATAAAATCACACAAGTAAAAACTACTTACAGGCTAAGACATTCAATAGTGCAGAAGGTACAACTAAATAATTTTTATATATATATATAAATATATATATATATATATATATATATATATATATATAGTGTTAGACAGATGTACTGTCCTTGCAACATGAATAAAGGACAGCAACAACGTGGTGAACCATAGACCTTGAAGTGAACAGAACAGAAGGTAGTCATGCTTTAGTTGCTTGGAGAAGATATTTCTAGAAAACAAATGAGATACAAACATTTAGCAGACACATTTATTAAAAAACCTTTCCTCCTCCTGATGGTGGTAAAAACATTCATCTCATTCACAAAAGGTTGCTTTGGACATGAGAGCAGGTGAGCTACCTTCAGGGTTCTGGAGCTTCATGGTTCTGGAGCTTCATGGTTCTGGAGCTTCAGGGTTCTGGAGCTTCAGGGTTCTGCAGCTTCTGGGTTCTGGAGCTTCTGGGTTCTGGAGCTTCAGGGTTCTGCAGCTTCAAGGTTCTGGAGCTTCATGGTTCTGGAGCTTCATGGTTCTGGAGCTTCTGGGTTCTGCAGCTTCAGGGTTCTGGAAGTTCAGGGTTCTGCAGCTTCTGGGTTCTGCAACTTCAGGGTTATGGAAGTTCAGGGTTCTGCAGCTTCATGGTTCTGCAGCTTATGCAACTTCATGGTTCTGGAGCTTCAGGATTCTGCAGCTTCTGGGTTCTGGAGCTTCTGGGTTCTGGAGCTTCATGGTTCTGGAGCTTCATGGTTCTGGAGCCTTAGGGTTCTGGAGCTTCATGGTTCTGCAGTTTCTGGGTTCTGGAGCTTCAGGGATCTGGAGCTTCATGGTTCTGGAGCTTCTGGGTTCTGCAGCTTCAGGGTTCTGGAAGTTCAGGGTTCTGCAGCTTCTGGGTTCTGCAACTTCAGGGTTATGGAAGTTCAGGGTTCTGCAGCTTCATGGTTCTGCAGCTTATGCAACTTTATGGTTCTGGAGCTTCAGGATTCTGCAGCTTCTGGGTTCTGGAGCTTCTGGGTTCTGGAGCTTCATGGTTCTGGAGCTTCATGGTTCTGGAGCCTTAGGGTTCTGGAGCTTCATGGTTCTGCAGCTTCTGGGTTCTGGAGCTTCAGGGATCTGGAGCTTCAGGGTTCTGCAGCTTCATAGTTCTGCAGCTTCTGGGTTCTGGAGCTTCATGGTTTTGGAGCTTCTGGGTTCTGGAGCTTCATGGTTCTGGAGCTTCAGGGTTCTGCAGCTTCTGGGAAGCTTCTTCCTCGCTCTGCTCTGAGTCTGGTGCTCTGCTGCCCCCTACAGGGGACACAGGGAACACCAGACGGCGTCAGCGTCTCCCCAGTGCAGAACCCTTCAGAACGCCTCTGTGCCCTGAGCGGCTGGTCAGGAGCTTCACTGGAGGCTCCAGACTGAAACTCTTCTCCATGTGAGCCCTGAAGCCCACGAGGTGGACGGGCCCAATGTCAGCTGGGACCGGCTCCAGCGCCCCCGACCATGAATAGGATAAGCTGTTTGGAGAATGGAAAAACAACACAAAAGCGTTAAAGAAAAAATTCATGATTGAAGTATTGACGACATCGGCTTCTTTCTTTATATGATGGCTTTTACGATTTTAATTGAGAGCAAAATATCAGTTTGCTAGTTTTAGATAGAAAACATCTTAACTCACGGTCCACCTGCAAAAACAAGAGTAAGTTGACTTTAAAACCATTTAGTCAGTCTTTCATAGCAACATATGTATTCTTATTTTGACAATAAGGCTAAACTCTAAACATGATTTATCAGCTTTGATCTATTTGCTTTACTCAGTAAGACAATGCTCTGTGCTCTTTAGATATTAAGGCTATAACTGAGAACAGGTTCAGGGACTGCTGCTGCTCACCGTCAGAGGATGAGGTGGTTATGTGGTGATGCATGGTCTCCTCTGCAGGCCGCTTGCCCTTTGACCCCGTGCTGATTAACACGTTACCACTCTGTGTATTGATGCAAAACATGAGCAAGCAGGACGGTGTAAATATGTCTTTATTGTCTCTGTTTTCTTCAGGAGTGGCCATTAGCAGCTATGCTAAATACTGCTACAGGAAACTGACAAAAGCTGCTCTGACCGGGGCCAAGAAGGTGAGTCCAGAATCAGAGCGGTGTTGATTTTAGTTTCTGTGTTTGTGATCAGCTGTGTCGCCTCATATGTTTAAAGGAAGCTGGTCGCTGTCGCTTTAACGTTGCTTGTGTTCGCATGTGGGATTGATGGTGATGGAGGAAGGTGTCACCACCTCATCACACATGCACACACGCACACTCACACGCGCACACTCACACGCACACACACATACACGCTCACACGCCCAAATACTCCCAGTAAAAACACAAACCAGGTTCCCAGTCAATTATCTTGAATCATTGCTGTTTTCTCCTGCAGGGCGAATACAGGACGAGGGTGAATAGATACATTTGCACCTGCTGATGAATGTAATTAATAGTTGGAACAAGAACATACGACTTGGCCTTTTTCAAGGGTGCGGCTCATTTTCATTGGTGGTCTTAACTTCATCTGACGGACAGGGAAGGAACCTTTAAATAAGGAACGGAGTCCGTGTGAGTCCTTTCCACCCCACTGTGATATGCGTCTGTGTAAACTGCTCTCCGCTTGCAATAAAGAATCACTCTTTACAACTCGTGTTCCAGAAGACTTTTTTCTCTGTTCATTAGAAACCTCAAATTACAATTCTCAACTCGTCTGCCTCTGCTCCAGTGACTCAAGAGATCATTTTTCCATCACAACGCACACTCACACACGCGCGTGCACACATGCACACGCTCACACTCACTCACACACGCACGTGCACATGCACGCGCACACATGCACACACACGCTCACACACACACTCACACTCGCTCACACACACACACACACACGCTCACACTCGCTCACACACACACTCACACTCGCTCACACACACACACACACACGCTCACACTCGCTCACACACACACTCGCTCACACACACACACACACACACACACACGCACACATGATACTTGTCGGTAGAGCCAGTAGAGCCAGTAGAACCAGTAGAGCCAGTAGAACCAGTAGAGCCAGTAGAACCAGTAGAGCCAGCTCTTGGCTGGTTGGGTTTGGTGTGACTTGTTCTTTATGGTTGTAAGTAAGCAGCATCTTCAGAAACGGTTTGTTCAACAAACCTTTCAGCAGTTTCATGGAGGATCTTTGGCAGGATTAAAATAGTTAGAACTTTTCACAACAAAGTGTGTGACTTAAGTTGAGTCACCGGATCACTATTTGTGGAAAGAGATGTTGCCGTAGAGGTTTTTGATGTTGCATGATACTGCAGAGAAGGTCGACATCTAGGGCCTCCACCACAAAGCCACAATCCAGACTGGAGAGCAAGACTACAGGCCAGGAGGGTTTGGCTGGACTAACATGTGCAGGATGGAGATGAACTTCGAATATCAATGTCTTAGGAGCCTGAGTGCTTTGCTTTTGAAGGGCTGTGATACTCCAGTACACCAGCAGATGGCAGCGTCGTCACAACGGCTTGGAAGTAGAGTTCCAGCTCTGGTGGGAAGAAGTGATCTGACACAAAGGAAGCTCTTCTGCTGGAAACCGAATTCCTTGATTCATTGGGTTGAGGACTTTTCAAAGCTATATTTACTGATTAATGACCCAAATCTAAAATGCAGCTGAGGACGGAGATCATGTGTCTCTTTTAGGACTCCACAGTGTATTCACATACCTCTCTTCTCCTCTCTCTCTCTCTCTCTCTCTCGCTCTCTCTCTCTCTCTCTCTCTCTCTCTCAAGGGGGTACAGAAGCCCTGTGTGGAGGAGATTCAGCATGCCAGGAATGCCATCTTCAGCCCCTCCATGTTTGGCTCCTCCCTGGATGAGGTGATGGCGCTCCAGAAGGAGCGTTACCCTGACAACCAGCTGCCCTGGGTGCAGACCCGCCTTTCCGAAGAGGTTCTGGGTCTCAACGGAGACCAGATGGAAGGCATCTTCAGGTGAGTAGTCTATGTGGGTCTTTAATCCAGGGTTTCTCACAGGCTGCATCTGGACGCATTAAGGAGAACTGTTGGATCAGAGGTATAAAGACATCTATAGATCAGAGGTATAAAGACATCTATAGATCAGAGGTATAAAGACATGTAGAGTTCAGAGGTATAAAGACATGTAGAGATCAGTGGTATAAAGAGATCAGAGGTATAAAGACATGTAGAGATCAGTGGTATAAAGACATGTAGAGATCAGTGGTATAAAGACATGTAGAGATCAGAGGTATAAAGAGATCAGAGGTATAAAAACATGTAGAGATCAGAGGTATAAAGAGATCAGAGGTATAAAGACATGTAGAGATCAGAGGTATAAAGAGATCAGAGATATAAAGACATGTAGATATCAGAGGTATAAAGAGATCAGAGGTATAAAGACATGTAGATATAAGAGGTATAAAGAGATCAGAGGTATAAATACATGTAGAGATCAGAGGTATAAAGAGATCAGAGGTATAAAGACATGTAGAGATCAGAGGTATAAAGACATGTAGATATCAGAGGTATAAAGAGATCAGAGGTATAAAGACATGTATAGATCAGAGGTATAAAGAGATCAGAGGTATAAAGACATGTAGATATCAGAGGTATAAAGAGATCAGAGATATAAAGACATGTAGATATCAGAGGTATAAAGAGATCAGAGGTATAAAGACATGTAGATATAAGAGGTATAAAGAGATCAGAGGTATAAATACATGTAGAGATCAGAGGTATAAAGAGATCAGAGGTATAAAGACATGTAGAGATCAGAGGTATAAAGACATGTAGATATCAGAGGTATAAAGAGATCAGAGGTATAAAGACATGTATAGATCAGAGGTATAAAGAGATCAGAGGTATAAAGACATGTAGATATCAGAGGTATAAAGAGATCAGAGGTATAAAGACATGTAGAGATCAGAGGTATAAAGACATGTAGAGATCAGAGGTATAAAGACATGTAGAGATCAGAGGTATAAAGAGATCAGAGGTATAAAGACATGTAGAGATCAGAGGTATAAAGACATGTAGAGATCAGAGGTATAAAGACATGTAGAGATCAGAGGTATAAAGAGATCAGAGGTATAAAGACATGTAGAGATCAGAGGTATAAAGAGATCAGAGATATAAAGACATGTAGATATCAGAGGTATAAAGAGATCAGAGGTATAAAGAGATCAGAGGTATAAAGACATGTAGATATAAGAGGTATGAAGAGATCAGAGGTATAAATACATGTAGAGATCAGAGGTATAAAGAGATCAGAGATATAAAGACATGTAGATATCAGAGGTATAAAGAGATCAGAGATATAAAGACATGTAGAGATCAGAGGTATAAAGAGATCAGAGATATAAAGACATGTAGATATCAGAGGTATAAAGAGATCAGAGGTATGAAGAGATCAGAGGTATAAATACATGTAGAGATCAGAGGTATAAAGAGATCAGAGGTATAAAGACATGTAGAGATCAGAGGTATAAAGACATGTAGAGATCAGAGGTATAAAGACATGTAGAGATCAGAGGTATAAAGAGATCAGAGGTATAAAGACATGTAGAGATCAGAGGTATAAAGACATGTAGAGACCAGACAGAGACTGTAAAGCTGAAGGAGCTGCAGTGTAACCCACGTGTGACCTTTGACCTGCAGGGTACCGGGGGACATAGATGAAGTCAATGCCCTCAAGCTGCAGGTGGATCAATGGAAGATCCCCACAGGGCTGGAAGATCCACACATCCCAGGTAAAAACCAAAGTGGAGCCTGGTTCTGGTTCCTCACAGGAGCTGGAGAACCTGCTCTCATGCTGGTCTGTCTCCGTGTCCCCAGCGTCTCTGCTGAAGCTCTGGTATCGCGAGCTGGAGGAGCCGCTGATCCCCCACGAGTTCTACGAGGAGTGCATCAGTCACTACGACGACCCGGAGGCCGCCGTCAACGTGGTGCTGGGCCTGCCGCACATCAACAAGCTGGTGCTCTGCTACCTAGTCCGCTTCCTGCAGGTAACACACACAGCTACACACAACCTCTGCTACCTGGTCCGCTTCCTGCAGGTAACACACACAGCTACACACAACCTCTGCTACCTGGTCCGCTTCCTGCAGGTAACACACACAGCTACACACAACCTCTGCTTCCTGGTCCGCTTCCTGCAGGTAACACACACAGCTACACACAACCTCTGCTACCTGGTCCGCTTCCTGCAGGTAACACACACAGCTACACACAACCTCTGCTACCTGGTCCGCTTCCTGCAGGTAACACACACAGCTACACACAACCTCTGCTTCCTGGTCCGCTTCCTGCAGGTAACACACACAGCTACACACAACCTCTGCTACCTGGTCCGCTTCCTGCAGGTAACACACACAGCTACACACAACCTCTGCTACCTGGTCCGCTTCCTGCAGGTAACACACACAGCTACACACAACCTCTGCTAATGTCTCTACCTGTGTGAGGGACATCCTAACGATACTACATCAACGTTAAGACTTTGGACACGGGGAGAACAGAGGACTGGAACAGGACTGCTGTCAATCAACATATACGCCCCCAAACGTACCTTTTTTATTATTTAACTGAAACGTTTAACCCCATCCCGCCATGGAAGACGAGCTGAGGAAGCAGACAGACAGACACACACACACTGACACGCACGTCTATGTGTCTGATAATGAGGGTTAGCTTGTTGTTGTTGTTTCTTGCTTTTGGGTGAAACAACCCTCTTTCAGCATTATCTAGTGTTCTCTTGTGTGCTTCTGTCCATCCGGGGAGAGGGATCCTCCTCTGTTGCTCTCCTGAAGGTTCTTCCTGTTTCCCTCTGAGGATAACTTGTATTTGGGCTATATAAAATAAACTGAATTGAATTGATTGAATAAATACAACTACTGGCTAATCTTACTTAAACCTTACTTAAACTTTACTTAAACTGTACTTAAACTGTACTTAAACCTGAAACCGAGCGGCGTTGAATGCAGACAGTGGACTCAAAGCAGTGAAAGACATTTCATCTGACCCTCCCCTCGAAAATGTGTACTGGTACTTCCGTTAGCTGCTAGCGAAACACACCCTCCAAAACGATGCCGTGAGCAGACTATTATGTTATTAGATGCTCTCAGCTGTGGTGTCACCAGAGGCCTTCAGAGCCGTGTAACACAGAAAGGGTTTAGAGAACGTGACGTCAGCACGGCCTCAGAGGTCCTGGAGCAGGCAGCCGGTCACCAGAGCAGGAGGCAGGCAGCCGGTCACCAGAGCAGGAGGCAGATCAGCCGGTCACCAGAGCAGGAGGCAGATCAGCCGGTCACACAGTGAACACTCCTTTGCAGACACAACTGGAGCATGATTCTCTTGGCAGAGAAACAAATGCATGTTAGTCACAGAGGAAGTAGCTTGACTATGTTGTGTTGTTTCCATGCTGGAATTTTACCATTTGGAAAGCTAATGCTCATCACCACTGAACTCCATATATTATATTATAATATATAATGTGTGCTCTGCGTGTGTTCAGGTGTTTGCCCAGTCGGCCAACGTGAGCATCACCAAGATGGACGTGAACAACCTGGCCATGGTGATGGCCCCCAACTGCCTGCGCTGCCAGTCCGACGACCCCCGGGTGATCTTTGAGAACACCCGCAAGGAGATGTCCTTCATCCGCGTGCTCATCCAGCGGCTGGACACCAGCTTCATGGACGGGATCCTATAGCCCCCCACACACACCCGTTGGCCTCCCTCCATGACCACACACTCACCCAGCACAGCAACACACACACACACACGGCCTCTCCGACACTTTGCTTCTGGAACTAACAAAACTGCCTTGTTTGGAGTTTCACCACAGCACACTTTGAGTTGAACCAGCTGTTTTTCTGTCCCTCTTTCTGTAGCCGTAGTCCTTTTGTTGACGGCAGTGTTGGAGTTCCAAGGTGTTCACATTACAGTACTTTGTGTGCCTTCACACGCATCGATACAGAATGAAGGAGTCAGCAGGGATCTCATCATTTCACCGGATGCGTGTTCGTCGTCACTGAGTTCAGGACTGGAGGTTCATTTTAATAAAGCTTCTTGTTTCATAAGACCTGCTGGTGCTTCAACACACGCATATCAACTCAAACACTTCCACTGACCGTCTTTGGGATTCCTCCTCCTGTGGTGTAACATAGCATCTCTGATCAGATGGATGGTTATTCAAACATGTATGCCCAGGTGTTCAAGCCTCTCACGTGCACTGGCCCAGCAGCGATCCAGAGGGGCCGACAGCAGATTTCCTCAAGACGTAAAGCCCAATGTCTGTCAGCCTCAGACAGCTGCGTGAAGCTGAAGTCCATGTTTTACACTGCCACCACTCAGCAGAGGGATCCTGCCTCAAGGTGGCACCCTTTCTCCAGCGTCTGCTAACTTCATCTACGGTCTGTAACCGTCAGCATCGGGTACTCTTGAGGAACTCTGGCCGTGTCCGTCCCTCATCACAGTATTGTGTCCGGTGGGCCACGGCCTCCTGACCATGAGCTAATGATGTGTGTGTCTGTCTGTCTGTCTGTCTACCTGTCTGTCATTGTTTACAAAGCGTCTCTCTGCATCCATATGGTCTTTGTCTACAAGCAAGTACTGTTGTTTATTGTATTCGTTTGAGATTTTCGCAGTATTTAACAGAATTTCTATGTTTTTTAACCCATTCTTTTTATATGATTTTATTTATTTATATTTATTTGAGGAGATTTCCTCAATGCCTTCTCAAGATATTGTATTGTATGTGTGTGTGTGTGTGTGTGTGTGTGTGCGTGCGATCGACTGTAGTTTTCAATATGGTAGGGCACATACGTCTTGATGTGACTGTGAATCTTCCAGCTTCATTCATTTGTTTTTTTTCTGACACAACTGAAAGGACTGTGAACACACACACACACACACACACACACACACACACACACACACACACACACACACACACACACACACACACACACACCATCCGGAAAAAAACACTGACTTTCACCTTAAAGGTCCAGATGACACTCAGTCTCAGTTCATCTTTGGCCAAATGAGCCTTTTTTTATTTGTGTGTGTGTGTGTGTGTGTGTGTGTGTGTGTGTGTGTGTGTGTGTGTGTGTGTGTGTGTGTGTGTGTGTGTGTGTATGTGTGTGTGTGTGTGTGTGGGGCTCACTCACTCTGACATACACCTGACTCCACATAGATAACATGTACATTGACACTGTACAGACTCTGTAAAAATACGTATATAAGGAAGCAAGAGAAGGAAAGCCCCGTATGTAATAGTGGACATTGCTGTGGAAGTCATTGTGACAGGGTGGGGGCTTTCATTTTTATTTCCATCCCCTCCCACAAGTCTTGTCAGTGTACATTTTTCTCACATTGAGTTTGAAAGTGTAATTTCCACCCATCTCCCAACAGTCTGTGGACGACACAGGTTTCCTCCCGATGCCGGTGCCACAGAGTGTTTTTAAGCCCCTAACTGTAATTGTACGTCTGATTCATACTCTAAAAAGAAGTGATTTGTCTGGAGGAATCTGCAGGAATTTGTTATGGTCTGGGTAAGCCATACATGTGCAGAGGAAGATGCCCTGGAATGAACTGCCCCAGGGAGGCTGAGCAGTGTGACCCCGATCACTCCACCAGCCCGGCGTGCCTCTCTCCAGACCTCCATGTGACACTACAGGTGCATGGCACAACATTCAGGGGTTGCATTTCCTCCACCCCTGGCGGGTTGCTGCCCAGGAGCTTTTTGGTTTACCTCTGCAGGGACATGGACGGGTCTGACCCTAGTTTTCAAACTCTGCCTCCTCCACTGAGGACCGGAGGTCGGTTCAGCAGTTCCTCTCTTTCAACTGCTTCCCAGTATCCTCAGTACAGCTCTCCTCCTGCTGATCGCAGCCTCCTATGCCCTGCTTTCTCTTTCTGGGCCGTCCAAAAGTCAGACCTTCCTTAAGACCAACCGAAAGCCCTTCTCCATAGTTTCCTTGAATTCCTTTCATACCGAGGTTTTTGCTTTGGCAACCTCTGCAGCCCTTCTGACCGCCCGGTATCTGTCTGCTGTTTCAGGGACCCCCGGCCAGCCGAGCCCGAAAGGCCTCGCTCTTCCTCTTGACAGCTGTCATCAATGGAGGCTTCATTGAGGGAGGGATCTGCAGCTGTGTGTCTTGGAACCGCCCAATGCTGGAATACGGTGTTTGTTATGGACAATCAATGACCAGCACAGAACAACAACAACAGAGCACCACTAGGGTTCAGATCAGGCCGTTACTCCCAATCTTCCCCGTCTAGGTTCCTCCCTCGTTGCTCACGTGAACGACGTTGAAGTGCGGTTCCCAGTCAGCGCCACCCAGAGGCTGCAAGGAGATCGGGTACTTGGAGCTGCTGCTCGGTGCATAATCACAACCAGCAGTCAAAGACTTTCCCTGCAGAAAACTCTTACACAGTAAGTATTCTCACCCTGAGCACCTCTGACCCCCTCCAGGAGGTTGGTTCCAGGCCCAGTGCTGTGCGGAGGTGAGAACGACTATATCTACTTGGTTCTGCTCCACCAGCTCTTGTTCCTTCCCAGCCAGAGTTGACCTTCCACAGCCATAGAGCCAGGTGACACCAGGGGTCAGCACACTTAGGTCTACGTTTCCCCCGGCTCTCAATGCCCCCAATGCCCGTCCCTGAGAGTGAGGGCCCACATGGGGACGGCTCCATAAAGATTTTTCGGGCTGTGCCCCGCCGAACCCCGTGTGTCAATGCCCGGCCATCAGAAGCTTGCCGGCAAGCTCCGCTTCCAGGTCTGGCTCCAGAAGGGGGCCTTGGTTTAGGGCTAGAACTCTTCCTGGCTGACTCATAAGGGTCTGGCTCCAGAAGGGGCCTTGGTTTAGGGCTAGAACTCATAAGGGTCTGGCTCCAGAAGGGGCCTTGGTTTAGGGCTAGAACTCTTCCTGGCTTACTCATAAGGGTCTGCCTCCAGAAGGGGCCATGGTTTAGGGCTAGAACTCATAAGGGTCTGCCTCCAGAAGGGGCCATGGTTTAGGGCTAGAACTCATAAAGGGTCTGGCTCCAGAAGGGGGCCTTGGTTTAGGGCTAGAACTCATAAGGGTCTGCCTCCAGAAGGGGCCATGGTTTAGGGCTAGAACTCATAAAGGGTCTGGCTCCAGAAGGGGGCCTTGGTTTAGGGCTAGAACTCATAAAGGGTCTGGCTCCAGAAGGGGGCCTTGGTTTAGGGCTAGAACTCATAAAGGGTCTGGCTCCAGAAGGGGGCCTTGGTTTAGGGCTAGAACTCATAAGAGTCTGGCCCTCCCGCTGAGGTCAACCACCTTCTATAATCCGACGAGCCGTCCTGTCCTCATAGTGGGGTTGCCAGGTTTAAACTGTCCTAACTACACACCATGCCGGTGACCCTGAGACGACCTCCCAACTCACGAGATCCAATGTGTGAAGCTTCCGTCCTCTATCAGAGACATTGAACCGGCCTGCAGCGGCCACCTCCTAGTGTTACATGTTAACGTGTTCACATCATGATCTGGTTAGAACTCATCTGCTCAGACAGACCAATGGTTCTGAGAGAAACATCCTGTTAGAAAACACAATCAACAGAACGAACCTGTCCCTCGTTTGACAACTGACTTCATGAGGTATGAATATGTCCATGTGTTTGAGTTCATTTCTCTGTAAAATCCCAGTGAATGATGAGCGTGGAGATCTTGTGACGGTGTGTTGAGTGTGCAAGTTGTGTCTTTGGTTTATGTAAGAGATGGTTGTAGATAGACCCAGCAAATCAACGGATTAGCATGCAGACATAGGGTCTTCACTCTTCAACTAAAACATGAGAATATAAAAGGAAAACAAACTGAATTTACAGAAAATAAGTGTTACAGTATTTAGCTTTAAAAATCCACTAAGAAGAAATGATTAAGCTCTTTCAATCCATTTTTCTGATTGTTTTTCTACTCGGTTCCTACTAATGATAATTTGGTAGTCGGTGTCGATGCTGTTCGTCTGCTGTAAAGAAAAGACAATGAAGAAGAGTGACTGAGCTCTTCACCTCAATGTCAACCCTCCATCTTTTCTCAGCTGTATCTTAATGTCCACTGTCACTCACACTGTCCGAGGGAAGACTGGAAGTTTAATAAAAGATTCAAATGTCAAACTAACGCCACATTCTTTTATTTTACAACTGAGCCAGTGAACAAACTCAATATTACATTTAATAAATAACATAGGCAGTGTGTCACAAAGCAAAGTAAAGTACTGCGTGCTCTACCAGGATGATGATGACTAAATGTCAATGAATGTCCACTCTCCTCCTCCATCTGAGTATAGCTCCATGTATTTAGCAATCTGTTCATGTTCGTTAGCTGTGCTTCAGAAAGGTAGAGCTGCCCATTACGTGGTTCGTAGTTACCACTCTATACTGTGGTTCATATTTTGATAACTTTTCCAGATAGCTATCTTAAGTTCATCTATTTTAAATGTGGGCTCTTGTTTCAGGTCTGGACTAGGATGCACTAAGTTATTCAATCTACTTGCAGATGATTATTATGAGGGACATTTCAGTTTCTATACATGTTTTTATTATCATTATCAGTCTATTATATCCGCTGCTGTCGTTATTAAGTTGGCAAGACAATGAGGAACACGTTTTGTTATTGTAAAAGTCATAATTAGCGTTACTAAATCTACGTCTAAATATTACTCAGGTAGAGGTATTTATTTTCACATAATTATAAATATCATGGTGCTGTGTTCGCTGCTGACCTTTTTACTGAGCTTCTCTATTACAACACGAAAGAGGTTGTAAGCGACTGTTTACTTTATATATAGTTGTTTGTTCATGTCTTTTTCTGTTTTCGCTCTAGATGCCACGGGGTTAAGAGACACTCTAAAACGTAAGGCCTTGTTTCTCTTTGCTAAACAGATAAAAACTGATTTAGAAATTAAAATATGCTTAAATTCAGCGGGAAACACAAACACGGTTGTAAACGTATGTGTAACACGTCAAACACGTGATCAGAGAGGAGAAACGTTTCTGATCGGTAGTTAGTAGTGTTAGCAACTTTGAGGAGACGGGGTTGGTCAGCCTGTAGTGGTTAAATATAGCACTGCTTATGTTGCAACAGGTTTTAAAAGTTACAGAGAGAAATGGTTTGTGTCTAATGAACAAGTACTTCTGACGTTAGCAAGAAGGGATTTGAAGGCTCAAGGCAAAGAGAAGACAATGGGCCTCTGTCCTGAGACGCCTGCTACCTAGCAGAGCTAACAGCGCTAGCTGAATCCAGAGGAATCCAGGAAGAGGAGTTTATTCCAGAATCACATCCTCTCTGAGCCAGAAGACTTCTGAAGACACATTACAATTAACTGAGCCACAAAGTAGTTATAGATGACATGTTTGGAATAAAGGCAGCGTCTGTTAGATCAAGGCAGGAATGGTTGGAGCCGAATGCTCTAAACTAGAAAGTCACAGTTGAATATTGAGGAGACTGTTACTGATGATAAACATGATATTTCAAAGTTCTGTTATAAGCATTATTTACTTTATGCAGAGTTCAATAGGGACGCATGGTCATCTTTCTAAGTATTGTGAATGTGTGAACTCAGTTAGCAAGGAGCGTTCATGTGTTCACCGATCACCTAGAGGAAGAGTTCATGTGTTCACCGATCACTTTAGAGGAAGCGTTCATGTGTTCACTGATCACCTAGAGGAAGCGTTCATGTGTTCACTGATCACCTAGAGGAAGCGTTCATGTGTTCACTGATCACCTAGAGGAAGAGTTCATGTGTTCACCGATCACTTTAGAGAAAGAGTTCATGTGTTCACCGATCACCTAGAGGAAGCGTTCATGTGTTCACCGATCACCTAGAGGAAGCGTTCATGTGTTCACCGATCACCTAGAGGAAGCGTTCATGTGTTCACCGATCACCTAGAGGAAGAGTTCATGTGTTCACCGATCACTTTAGAGGAAGAGTTCATGTGTTCACCGATCACCTAGAGGAAGAGTTCATGTGTTCACCGATCACCTAGAGGAAGCGTTCATGTGTTCACAGTGAGCCATTGGTCTGATCCCTGAACCCCAACAAGATTTGCTCATTCTTGACAATTGGAGGCCGATAGTTACTCAATAATGATTATAAATCGTTTGCTATTGGGTTTGGAGAAAACCTTCTACATGGAATCGCTCTGTGAACTGAAGACGTCTAGAAAGAGGATCACGTCCAGCTCGTCCGCTTCCTGCTCCTCATTGTGAAGTCTTTCATATAAAGTCATTTAAAGGGATCTCTATCGCTGCGTCGCTGCGTCAGTTAGCGGGTCTGTGTTGTTGCGTCATAGCGGGTCTGTGTTGTTGCGTCATAGCGGGTCTGTGTTGTTGCGTCATAGCGGGTCTGTGTTGTTGCGTCATAGCGGGTCTGTGTTGTTGCGTCAGTTAGCGGGTCTGTGTCGCTGCGTCATAGCGGGTCTGTGTCGCTGCGTCATAGCGGGTCTGTGTTGTTGCGTCATAGCGGGTCTGTGTCGCTGCGTCATAGCGGGTCTGTGTCGCTGCGTCATAGCGGGTCTGTGTTGTTGCGTCATAGCGGGTCTGTGTTGTTGCGTCATAGCGGGTCTGTGTTGTTGCGTCATAGCGGGTCTGTGTTGTTGCGTCATAGCGGGTCTGTGTCGCTGCGTCATAGCGGGTCTGTGTTGTTGCGTCATAGCGGGTCTGTGTTGTTGCGTCATAGCGGGTCTGTGTTGTTGCGTCATAGCGGGTCTGTGTTGTTGCGTCATAGCGGGTCTGTGTCGCTGCGTCATAGCGGGTCTGTGTCGCTGCGTCATAGCGGGTCTGTGTCGCTGCGTCATAGCGGGTCTGTGTCGCTGCGTCAGTAATAACGTGTCGGTGTCGCTGAAGTTTGTCGTGACGCCTCCCCGTTCGGATGGAGCGCGTGCCAGTGGCTGCCCGGCGCGTGCCCCCCACTGACAGCCCGCAGCCGGCCGGACGGAGGCTCCAGCCGCTGGGTCGCGTGTGGACAGACGCCGTGAGCACCGATGCTTCCACGTCACGCTCGTGCCCGCGCTGCCCGCTGCTGTCGGTAGCAACGCGGCGGCAGGAGGCTCGAGGTCAACCTGAACGTTAACGGTATCCGTCCGGTAAGAGTCCGTGAATGGCTGCTCGCTAGCGGAGCGGCTAGTGGGACTATGGCTGCTCGGTAGCCCGTTATGACGCTCCCTGTCCCCCTGACATGTCGGCATATCATGGCGTGTTTATTTCATCTCCCACCGCCGGTGGTTACCGGAGCTACCGCTGCCATTACTGCGGGACGTCTCCCCGCTAACGTAGCCGCTAGCGGGGAGACGTCCCATCGTCACGGGGACCGTTCTAACGGCGCGTGCACTGTCGGTGGGGTTCCGACAGGGAAACCCCGTGGGTTTCCATCGGTTAACGTCGTTAACTGACCTCAGGTCAGTGGTTACGCTCGTTACTGACTACTACTGCTCCATCGGTTAACGTGGTTAACTGACCTGAGGTCAGTGGTTACGCTCGTTACTGACTACTGCTGCTCCATCGGTGGAGGTCGTTAACTGACCTGAAGTCAGTCGTACTCTGCTGCCGATGGAGCGGCAGTGGAGGCAGTAACGAGCGTAAGTGGTTACGCTCGTTACTGCCTCCACTGCCGTTAACTGACCTGGGGTCAGTGGTTAAGCTCGTTACTGACTGACTCCACTGGTGTCTGTATTTGTCAATTTGTCACATGTTGCATCTCAAGTAGAGTATTATAATAATAATAATAATAATAATAATAATAATAATAATAATACAGTTGACAGAACACTGCGTGATCCGGATAGTAAACAATGGTTAATAACTGGTGAAACAGTTTGGTAAACATTTTAAATCAACTAATGAATATAAATTATAATACGATTGCTAATAAATCACTATAATGTATAATATGATTACATTTCATTTGTATTTCTTTATTTCTTTTTGGTGCAGATGGAGTATGAAAAGTAATAAACAGGGTCTACTCCATGGTGTGTACACTCAACACACGTGTGCGTGGTGCAACATGTACACATGAGCTACATGACCGTGTTAGGAGCCTAACGATCCGTACACAATGCAGGCGCTGCCTCCAGGCGGCTCCTTGTTTTGTCACCAACTTTCTAATTCATTTTCCATGCCATCCTCATGAAATGGCTCGCGCACAGACATTAAGGTTAATTAAATGCACGTGGCGTATCACAATTGTCCTCTAAGCTCCATTGACTAACAGACAGTAGGCGGGGCTCTCCAGCTGTTCCCATCAAAGAAGAGCAGAGCCATTGTTCAGCAACACAGCGTCCGGCAGCTGTCAACCTGTGCAGCCCGAAGGCTTTGATTGGTTGTTCAGAGGCGCTCACGCTGACTAGACCAGGGCCCGTCCTGACGGAGCCTCTACAGATGAAGTCCTCCGCAGGACAACGGATGACTTTGTGTACATAGACTGGAGCAGAGGCTCAGGCGTTGTTGTCAGGAAGGACTAACCCGGTTATTTCCTCCGCTAGCAGGCGCTGGCTGGAGATGAGGATGAAGCCCAGCCGCCAGCTCTTCCTGGGCCTGAGCTCCATGCTGGCCCTGGGCTTCCTCTACTACTCGGGCAGGATCAGCGTCCCCGGCTGGGCCCTCGACTCCGGTGAGTTCTCCTCTGATACGACCGTGTCGGGCCGTAGGACCGTAGCTCATTCATGTCATTGATCGGTAGCAGCTGCAGTGATCTGATCTTCTCTCTCCTCCACAAGCCGCTGTGACTCAAACATGAACCTCTCTGAGCAGAGGACGTTTCTGTTCACTCGAGTAACGAGCCCAAAGACACATCGAGGGAAAGGAGCATAGAACAAACCTAAATACCAGAATGTCACGATTTATATCGGTACCGGCAAATACACATGATCTTATTAGAACCAGACTCTGAACAAGAGACCAGGATCATGTGGTCTGTCGCCTAGTGAACGCATTACATGGAGAACCTGGAATTCTAAAATGGTTAAACAATTGTTCAATAAAGTCCCAAAAGTTTAGTAAAAGTCATGTAAATGTGTTGTATTCATGTGTTCATGTAAATGTGTTGTATTCATGTGTTCATGTAAATGTGTTATATTCATGTGTTCATGACGTTCATTTACGCTGACTTTAAAATCATGAATATGCTTTTAAAAGAAAGACTCAAAATATAAGCAGGCATACATACAGGCATCTATATAAATGTTTATTCTTTTAATCAAACTAACTGAAGCAGTGGCTATCTGATGTGAAAGGTGCCATACGTTACTGAGTCTCATGAGTTTCCCTTATTACCGTGCAGACACTGATGTAAACGTCCACGAGTATAAATGGCCCACTACCCAGTGCGACACATAAAGAAGTGAACTCTGGTTACAGTTGAAGTTCTCAAACAGGAACTTAACAGCACTGAAGGTCCTGTTTCTGCTGCGCTCCAGTCGTTAAGCTAGCGACCTCAGTGACGTGGAAGCTGCTCTGAGGGCTCCTTGTGGCATCCATACAGACGCTCAGTGGAACTGCAGCGTGACAATTCTATTTACAAATACATGTTTACATGAAAAGACTTGACACTGTTGGTAGTAGCCTTGTAATAACACACATATATGTTGGCTTGGCCTCCGTTGCACATTGTGCGTAGAGTTGGCTGAAGGGATTAAACCAATGAGTTGCTGTAGTTGAGTGCAAGTGGACAACAGACCCTCCGACAGGAAGTCTGCACTGCTGATCCGTCCTCTGCCGGTGACCACCAGTATGGAGGAAAAGCTCTTGTCCCTGTTGATTACTGTCCATAAACTCTGATGTGACAGCAGCATAAAGACAGCCCTCTCTGAAACCACTGCCACTCTGTGTTGCCTCTGAACATGATTCCTTAACAGAAACCGCTTCACTTCCTCCTATTTAAATAACCGTGATATTCTAAATCATTATTCTTCTCTTTGTCCAGTGTATGACCAACAAGGGTTCCTTCTGAAGCTAGATGGTGTTAGTCTGTAAGTATTCATTTGACTCTTTAATACTGTAATAACACCTCGAGGTGCCAGCACTCTTGAATGGTCCCTGCTGTTGTTGACATTGCTGTGTAACACATGTATGTGTATGTATAGTTTGTGTGTGAATATTTGACCATCGCCTCCATGTCCACAGGCCGCTGGAGCTGATCTACAAGTACGGCAATCTAAGCGAGGGAGCCTGCAGGCCTGGCTTTGCAGCTGCCAAGATGACAGCCATTTATCCAAAGTAAGAAATGCACACAATGGAAAAGATCTTTCTAGATGTGAAACACTGTTAGACGTGATCAGCACCCACTGGTCCAGCAGGGGTTCTCCTCGACAAGTTGTTGATGTGGACCTCATGCATTGTCCGTTAATGGCGCAGCATCCCGTCATGCGTGTGTTTATGTAAACGATATCAGACACACTGAAGGCCCAGGTAGAACATGCACGGCCCGCCGCTGTTCAAATGCAGGTCATGGATATTGAGTTTTTGGCGAGGGACTTGAATAAATCCAGTTGTTTTGAGGAGATGTTTTCACAGCAATATAAAATCAATAATAGACATGGAATTATGACCCGTTTAACTTCCTAACTTCCTGCTATTATAATTCACCTCCTGCATGCCTAAACACTGGCCTACATCAAGCACTCTGCTATTTTGAGCCCAGAGTGGTACGGTAGAGTAAAGATCCCATTTCCACCTCTGCATTATTAAAGGCTGACGAAGTCCCCACCCGTGAGGCTCTTCGCCTGCACATGTTTTCAGCACGGTGTGTAAAATGAGTGGAAGACGCAGTGGTCTGACTGGGCATGTGTGGGCAGATCTATTTTGGTCCTCTTCTGCTCTGCTGTCGTCCCAGTGCGTGAGAAAACCTTCTGTCCGGTTCGCTTCCCCACATAGTCGCTGAGCAGCGGAGACACGCAATCCTGCAACCCAGCGGGGCTCAGACGGCGGTTTTAAAAAGTGTCCAGATTGTAACATGTACAATAACACAGGAGGGTTTTCCTCAGGAGGGCGGAGCGGTGGAGCGCACAGGGCATCCTTGACCCATTTAGTCTGCTGTCTTTGCTCAGCTGGTTCCTCTGTGGCTCGTTCTGACGGAGAGCTGCCGCCAATACACAGAAAACACAAATACAGAAACACAACCAAACACAGAAACACAAATACAGAAACACAAATACAGAAACACAACCAAACACAGAAACACAAACACAGAAACACAACCAAACACAGAAAACACAAATACAGAAACACAAATAAAGAAACACAACCAAACACAGAAACACAAACGCAACCAAACACAGAAAACACAAATACAGAAACACAACCAAACACAGAAACACAAATACAGAAACACAACCAAACACAGAAACACAAATACAGAAACACAAATACAGAAACACAACCAAACACAGAAACACAAACATAGAAACACAACCAAACACAGAAAACACAAATACAGAAACACAACCAAACACAGAAACACAAACATAGAAACACAACCAAACACAGAAAACACAAATACAGAAACACAACCAAACACAGAAACACAAACATAGAAACACAACCAAACACAGAAAACACAAATACAGAAACACAACCAAACACAGAAACACAAATACAGAAACACAACCAAACACAAAAACACAACCAAACACAAAAACACAACCAAACACAGAAAACACAAATACAGAAACACAAACACAGAAACACAACCAAATACAGGAACACAAACACAGAAACACAAATACAGAATACACAAATACAGAAACACAAACACAGAAACACAACCAAACACAGAAACACAACCAAACACAGAAAACACAAATAAAGAAACACAACCAAACACAGAAACACAACCAAACACAGAAACACAAATACAGAAACACAACCAAACACAGAAACACAAATACAGAAACACAACCAAACACAAAAACACAACCAAACACAGAAACACAAACACAGAAACACAACCAAACACAGAAACACAAACACAGAAACACAACCAAACACAGAAACGCAAACACAGAAACACAACCAAACACAGAAAACACAAATACAGAAACACAACCAAACACAGAAACACAAATACAGAAACACAACCAAACACAGAAACGCAAACACAGAAACACAACCAAACACAGAAAACACAAATACAGAAACACAACCAAACACAGAAACACTAATACAGAAACACAACCAAATACAGAAACACAACCAAACACAGAAACACAAACACAGAAACACAACCAAACACAAATACAGAAACACAACCAAACACAGAAACACAAATACAGAAACACAACCAAACACAGAAACACAAACACAGAAACATAACCAAACACAGAAACACAAATACAGAAACACAACCAAACGCAAACACAGAAACACAAATACGGAAAACACAGAAACACAAATACAGAAACACAACCAAACACAGAAACACAACCAAATACAGAAACACAAACACAATCAAACACAGAAACACAACCAAATACAGAAACACAAACACAGAAACCCAAACACAGAAACACAACCAAACACAGAAAACACAAATACAGAAAAACAACCAAACACAGAAAACACAAATGCAGAAACACAAATACAGAAACACAACCAAACACAGAAACACAACCAAACACAGAAACACAACCAAACACAGAAACACAAACGCAACCAAACACAGAAAACACAAATACAGAAACACAACCAAACACAGAAACACAAATACAGAAACACAACCAAACACAGAAACACAAACACAGAAACACAACCAAACACAGAAAACACAAATACAGAAACACAACCAAATACAGAAACACAACCAAACACAGAAACACAAACACAGAAACACAACCAAACACAGAAAACACAAATACAGAAACACAACCAAACACAGAAAACACAAATACAGAAACACAACCAAACACAGGAAACACAAATACAGAAACACAACCAAACTATGCAAATCTATGATTGAGGGATTGCCTCCACACAGCTCTCAACATGGAGATGGTTGAGCCGGCGACTAGCAGCTAATGGTGCTAGCAGTGGACGGCTAAGTAAGCAAAGCACAGAGAAGCTCAGATCGACTCAGATCGACACTCAGAGGGAAATGTAAAGATATTTCAAATATAGCACTGTGGAACAGTTTCAGTGTGTTACAATGTCATTGGAGGTGATTGTCCCTTTAATGTTGCTATGGGAACAATTATTGACATTAAAATATCTTACATTTGACATTGTCGTAGTAAGGGTCATTCTGAAGAGGACTCATTTTATTAGGAATGTTTTAGTGTAATTGACTCCATTGAAAAGGTTTGCAACCCTCTGAAGAAAAGCAAGTATTTATTAAATGTCTGCGTGTTTAAAAACAAGGCCGTTGCTGCGTAGCTCGCTGTGGTCAGTCCGGGAACCTGGCAGTCTCATGTCTCACTGTGTCTCACTGTGCCGTGAGAGAAACACTCTAAACTTTCTTATTTTAACTCTTTACAACCAAAATGCTCGAGGTTAACAATTTGACGACATTTAGTTGATTCAGTGTAATAAGCTCATCAGCTGGTACCAGAAGTGCTCATAACCAGCAGTGGGAAGTAGACCTCCACCTGTGGAAATGTTGTCATTCACACAAACCTCCATTTGAGCAACACTTGATTTTCTAAATACATATTTTTAATAAACGCCTATAGTCATAGTTATGTGTTTAAGACAGTTTAGTGTTTCCATTCTTTTCACCTGGAGCAATTTCAAATCACAAACAGGTGTTGGTGTTTGTGTAGCTGTTCAATGTATTTTGTGATTTGGAGGAATGAAGTCCGTTCTTCCTGATTCATGGGGACGAACCAACCTAAACCGCCTTCATAGCAACGTTCAAGCTGTGGAAATGCATTGAAATACACCGTCAGACACCTGAACACATTACTTATTTTTTCTTTCTTTTAATTGTAGTATTGTTGTCATTGGGCTGCTGCACCCAGCGGTATCCTATCTCATGTTATTTAAATGTATCCTACCATATCATGGTATTGAGACAGAAAGGAAAGCTGCATAATTAGCAGCTGATTCCTTCCCTGTGTCAAAGTGTTTTCAGGTTGTTTCCAGCGTCGGCTGATTAGCAGCTGTTTCGTGTTACCATACCGAGCTCATTCGCAGTTCATTTCGTGATGTTACCCATGAAGGAAGCGAGCTGCTAGAGCTGCCGGGTTAAAGAAACAGTTCCTTCTGTTTCACTTCCCTCACAGCATAGGTGGATGCGCATGTGGCCATTCGGATGCTTCATTAGTCAAAATTAGACTCTGATTATTTTAGTTTGTACAACCTTCAAAGCAAGACGGTTAACTGTTTTTGATGAGTTTAAGTTTCTGTCACTTATTGGGGAGACTTTCTCCCTAAAATGTTTGTTTTTAGTTTATTTCTTTTTATTAGTTACTGATCTTTTCCAGTTTTTTGCTGCTATGTTTCATGTCACTTCGATTGTAAATCTAAACATTTTGTCCCATGAGATGAAGAAGTCTGAGGACACTCAGGACGTCGTGGTCAATTTATTTTCTGTGTTTGTTTTGGGACTTCTCACCCGGGGATGTAGACGTCCGTACAGTCCGTACAGTACATGCATGTCCAGTTGTGCTTAACACGAAGCTCAGCTGTGAACGCCTGACCCCCCAAAGTGGAGACAGATGTACAGACTCAATAGAGCATAGCATGTTTAATGCTGTGCAGCCACAAACTCACAGAATACTTAACTGTGTAATTCTTCTTTTACATGCAATGTTGAGCACACGTCATTAGAGATGTAACCAGCCAGTTGGACATGTTCATGACTCAATCATCATCCGATTATATCTTATTACTATTTACATTACTACTTCCTTATATATAGATATATCACTGTGTCTCTCCGCAGTCACTTCCTTTCACTGGTTGCAAAAAAGTTGGCGAAGGCCAAATTATTAAGCTTCAAAACCGCACTCCACAAACCAATGGGTGACGTCACAGCTGTGTTCTCTTCTTGTATCCAGTCTGTGGTTTTAATGGTCTCCCACCATCACCATCACCATCAGGTGAACGTTTCCCTTTACACTGTTCCTCTGCTGCCACACAGACAGAATGGGTTTTATTCTGGCAGCAGTCAGGCGCCTCCGGTGCTGGTGCGCAGTCCCCGGACTACACTGGTGGTCGGAAACAGGCAAGCAATGTCCTCCCTTTAAGTCTGATGGGCCATGTCGCCCCTTCCAGTTACTGAGCTGTGAGTTTGTTTTGGTGAAGGTGAATTCAGAAGGACTGTGGATGAGCTGGAAGCACCATGCCTGAATTCTCTTCAGCATTCGGCCTCGGATCGGAGCCGTACGGGTCTTGGACAGATACCATATCCACGATTCCACTTCTTCTTTCTTACTTGTTGTTTTCTTTTGTATCAACAGGTTCTCCAAACTGGCACCCATGTTCCTCGACCCAAACTACAAACGGTTCTCCAAGATCGGTGACTACTCCCCCCCGTTTGGTGTCAAATCACAAGGTATGATTACACTTTCTTGTCTAGCAGTTCATTCACACAACTCGATGCTGATGTCTCACCAGTGAAGACTGGATGGTTCTCACCACTAGCTGGGAAGATACTCTAGCACTGTCAAGGCCTCAGTATGCCTCAAACCAGTTTGTACAACGTGTCGTCCGACCTTGTGTGAGGAAGTGTGTGTCCTGAAGGGAATACAGTATTTTCCCTGCCGCATCCCAACGCCTTCTGAACTCTCCAACAATCCACAAGAGGACCAAACACCGGCGCACACAAGCCCTTTCCTGCTCAATGTGTGTGTCATGTTGCCAACTTCCACTCGTAGAAATACAGAATGTCGGTGGATACATATGAGTGGGTTGTTTTGTTGAAGCATGCTTTGTTTAGGCCCAACAGTAACCTTGTGGTGGTGGTGGGTGCTTTAAAGGGATGCCTTTCACCTTTCACCCCTCATCAATAATCTTTCTTTAGATTCGCCACTGGTCCACTCTATCCTCTGAATACCCAAAAACTGTGATGCCATGATGTGTGCCAAAAGTTTCTTCTCAACTTGGCCGTCCAGTTGTTTGCTGATATTGCCATACTTTCTTGACTGCAGCCTCTTCTTAAGGCTTCTGAGTGTGTCCTCAACGCATCACTTGCTGCACCCTCCACTAGTGATCAGCAAGGACTCACGTTAATGCCACGCGTCAGTGAGCTGAGCCGGCTGCAGGTCGTACAGTTAGAGAGTGATATACATACAATATTGTGCATTTCATTGGACAGCTAAAAAGTAGACTTGATGCAAAATTGGATGACACTAGCTTACATAAGCATATGTCATATTGTGTTACACAGGAAGAAAAGATGATTGGATGTTGGTATACATTTTGATGTTTGAGTGGCACGAGGTTTAACCTCCTGTTGTCAAACCTTTGGCGGAGCCAGGCTAGCTTCCACGCTTTATGCTAACTAGGCTAACTTTGCTCCGTGCTTTATACAAAGACATTTGGTATCAATCTTCTCACCTGTCTCTCAGAAAAGAAGTTTTGAAATGATTTATTGTGATTGAACCTCTTGAGCAGCAACAACATGAGTCTGTGTTCTGGAGGAACTCCAGGAGCAGGCCTAAGAATCAAAATGACGTTCAGGACTCTCACCTCTGTCCTCCTAGTAACAAGCATTATTGGCTCCCACCAGTAACACTTGTATAACATTATGACAGGAGGTCGTGGCTCCCAGCCGCCTCATCTATCACAGCTCGTGTAGTTGTGATAGATGAGGGCATCGTAGCTGGATGGAGTGTGGAGTAGGATAATTATTTCTGTTTCTTTGTCATCTCACTTGTTTTCTCTCTTTTCAACCTGCAGAGAAGATCATAGATATTCTCCTGTCCGCTACTAAGAGCTATGGCCTTGGTGAAGAACTCGACAGGTGAGTCATGCTCTGGTCCACGCAGGTCAGCCATCACACACACACACACACACACACACACAGTCCATTGGTAATTCTCTGCTCTCGTACGCCACGCTTTATTCACCAAAGGTGTTTGTGTTCATGAACTCTGTGCGTTTCTAATCTCTTTAGTCCGCCAATGAGTCCCATGAATGGGAAGGTAGAGCATCTTCAGCTTCTGCGTTGTGTTCTCCAAGATAAGAATTACAAAGCAATTTTTCATTTCATCTCGACTTGAAGTCACCCGTAAAAGTATAGAAACTAGGGGTGGGGGAAAAAATCGTGATGTTCCGACGTTTCTGGGATTTCCACAACAAGTAGAAAGTAGAAAGAGTGGTTATTTCCATGATGGATGGCGGATATGATAACTATATCTCACGGAGATAAGCCCCGCCCCCGGTCCGACGCGACTATTTAGACTGTAATAATGACGCGACTACGTGTAGACTGTAATGCAAACAGTTTGTGACTTAAGTATCGCGATAATATCGTAACGTGACTTAAGTATCGTGATAATACCGTAACGTGACTTAAGTATCGTGATAATACCGTAACGTGACTTAAGTATCGTGATAATATTGTATCGTGACTTAAGTATCGTGATAATATCGTAACGTGACTTAAGTATCGTGATAATAACGTGACTTAAGTATCGTGATAATATCGTATCGTGACTTAAGTATCGTGATAATACCGTAACGTGACTTAAGTATCGTGATAATAACGTGGCTTAAGTATCGTGATAATACCGTAACGTGACTTAGGTATCGTGATAATAACGTGACTTAAGTATCGTGATAATACCGTAACGTGACTTAGGTATCGTGATAATAACGTGACTTAAGTATCGTGATAATACCGTAACGTGACTTAAGTATCGTGATAATAACGTGACTTAAGTATCGTGATAATACCGTAACGTGACTTAAGTATCGTGATAATACCGTAACGTGACTTAAGTATCCTGATAATATCGTATCGTGACTTAAGTATCCTCATAATATCGTATCGTGACTTAAGTATCGTGATAATACCATAACGTAACTTAAGTATCGTGGTAATATCGTAACGTGACTTAAGTATCGTGATTATTATCGTATCGTGACTTAAGTATCGTGGTAATATCGTATCGTGACTTAAGTATCGTGATAATACCGTAACGTGACTTAAGTATCCTGATAATATCGTATCGGGACTTAAGTATCGTGATAATATCGTAACGTAACTTAAGTATCGTGATAATATCGTAATGTGACTTAAGTATCGTGATAATATCGTAACGTGACTTAAGTATCGTGATAATATCGTAATGTGACTTAAGTGTCCTGATAATACCGTAATGTGACTTAAGTATCGTGATAATATCGTAATGTGACTTAAGTATCGTGATAATATCGTAACGCGACTTAAGTATCGTGATAATATCGTAACGTGACTTAAGTATCGTGATAATATCGTAACGTGACCTAAGTATCGTGATAATACCGTAACGTGACTTAAGTATCGTGATAATATCGTAACGTGACTTAAGTATCGTGATAATATTTTATCGTGACTTAAGTATCGTGATAATACCGTAACGTGACTTAAGTATCGTGATAATATCGTAATGTGACTTAAGTATCGTGATAATATTGTATCGTGACTTAAGTATCGTGATAATATCGTAACGTGACTTAAGTATCGTGATAATAACGTGACTTAAGTATCGTGATAATATCGTATCGTGACTTAAGTATCGTGATAATACCGTAACGTGACTTAAGTATCGTGATAATAACGTGACTTAAGTATCGTGATAATACCGTAACGTGACTTAGGTATCGTGATAATAACGTGACTTAAGTATCGTGATAATACCGTAACGTGACTTAGGTATCGTGATAATAACGTGACTTAAGTATTGTGATAATACCGTAACGTGACTTAAGTATCGTGATAATAACGTGACTTAAGTATCGTGATAATACCGTAACGTGACTTAAGTATCGTGATAATACCGTAACGTGACTTAAGTATCCTGATAATATCGTATCGTGACTTAAGTATCCTCATAATATCGTATCGTGACTTAAGTATCGTGGTAATATCGTAACGTGACTTAAGTATCGTGATAATACCATAACGTAACTTAAGTATCGTGGTAATATCGTAACGTGACTTAAGTATCGTGATTATTATCGTATCGTGACTTAAGTATCGTGATAATACCGTAACGTGACTTAAGTATCCTGATAATATCGTATCGTGACTTAAGTATCGTGATAATATCGTAACGTAACTTAAGTATCGTGATAATATCGTAATGTGACTTAAGTATCGTGATAATATCGTAACGTGACTTAAGTATCGTGATAATATCGTAATGTGACTTAAGTGTCCTGATAATACCGTAATGTGACTTAAGTATCGTGATAATATCGTAATGTGACTTAAGTATCGTGATAATATCGTAACGCGACTTAAGTATCGTGATAATATCGTAACGTGACTTAAGTATCGTGATAATATCGTAATGTGACTTAAGTGTCCTGATAATACCGTAATGTGACTTAAGTATCGTGATAATATCGTAATGTGACTTAAGTATCGTGATAATATCGTAACGCGACTTAAGTATCGTGATAATATCGTAACGTGACTTAAGTATCGTGATAATATCGTAACGTGACTTAAGTATCGTGATAATACCGTAACGTGACTTAAGTATCGTGATAATATCGTAACGTGACTTAAGTATCGTGATAATATTTTATCGTGACTTAAGTATCGTGATAATACCGTAACGTGACTTAAGTATCGTGATAATATCGTAATGTGACTTAAGTATCGTGATAATATTGTATCGTGACTTAAGTATCGTGATAATATCGTAACGTGACTTAAGTATCGTGATAATAACGTGACTTAAGTATCGTGATAATATCGTATCGTGACTTAAGTATCGTGATAATACCGTAACGTGACTTAAGTATCGTGATAATAACGTGACTTAAGTATCGTGATAATACCGTAACGTGACTTAGGTATCGTGATAATAACGTGACTTAAGTATCGTGATAATACCGTAACGTGACTTAAGTATCCTGATAATATCGTATCGTGACTTAAGTATCGTGATAATATCGTAACGTAACTTAAGTATCGTGATAATATCGTAATGTGACTTAAGTATCGTGATAATATCGTAACGTGACTTAAGTATCGTGATAATATCGTAATGTGACTTAAGTGTCCTGATAATACCGTAATGTGACTTAAGTATCGTGATAATATCGTAATGTGACTTAAGTATCGTGATAATATCGTAACGCGACTTAAGTATCGTGATAATATCGTAACGTGACTTAAGTATCGTGATAATACCGTAACGTGACTTAAGTATCGTGATAATATCGTAACGTGACTTAAGTATCGTGATAATATTTTATCGTGACTTAAGTATCGTGATAATACCGTAACGTGACTTAAGTATCGTGATAATATCGTAATGTGACTTAAGTATCGTGATAATATTGTATCGTGACTTAAGTATCGTGATAATATCGTAACGTGACTTAAGTATCGTGATAATAACGTGACTTAAGTATCGTGATAATATCGTATCGTGACTTAAGTATCGTGATAATACCGTAACGTGACTTAAGTATCGTGATTATTATCGTATCGTGACTTAAGTATCGTGGTAATATCGTAACGTAACTTAAGTATCGTGATAATATCGTAATGTGACTTAAGTATCGTGATAATATCGTAATGTGACTTAAGTGTCCTGATAATACCGTAATGTGACTTAAGTATCGTGATAATATCGTAATGTGACTTAAGTATCGTGATAATATCGTAACGCGACTTAAGTATCGTGATAATATCGTAACGTGACTTAAGTATCGTGATAATATCGTAACGTGACTTAAGTATCGTGATAATACCGTAACGTGACTTAAGTATCCTGATAATATCGTATCGTGACTTAAGTATCGTGATAATATCGTAACGTGACTTAAGTATCGTGATAATATCGTAATGTGACTTAAGTATCGTGATAATATTGTAACGCGACTTAAGTATCGTGATAATATCGTAATGTGACTTAAGTATCGTGATAATATTGTAACGTGACTTAAGTATCGTGATAATATCGTAATGTGACTTAAGTGTCCTGATAATACCGTAACGTGACTTAAGTATCGTGATCATATCGTAACGTGACTTAAGTATCGTGGTAATATCGCCTCGTGGGACCTCTGGTGATTCCCACCCCTAATAGAAAACTAAAATGTCATCATATTCTTAACTAAGTATCGTGATAATATCGTAATGTGACTTAAGTATCGTGGTAATATCGTAACGTGACTTAAGTATCGTGATAATACCATAACGTGACTTAAGTATCGTGGTAATATCGTAACGTGACTTAAGTATCGTGATTATTATCGTATCGTGACTTAAGTATCGTGGTAATATCGTATCGTGACTTAAGTATCGTGATAATACCGTAACGTGACTTAAGTATCCTGATAATATCGTATCGGGACTTAAGTATCGTGATAATATCGTAACGTGACTTAAGTATCGTGATAATATCGTAATGTGACTTAAGTATCGTGATAATATTGTAACGCGACTTAAGTATCGTGATAATATCGTAATGTGACTTAAGTATCGTGATAATATTGTAACGTGACTTAAGTATCGTGATAATATCGTAATGTGACTTAAGTGTCCTGATAATACCGTAACGTGACTTAAGTATCGTGATCATATCGTAACGTGACTTAAGTATCGTGGTAATATCGCCTCGTGGGACCTCTGGTGATTCCCACCCCTAATAGAAAACTAAAATGTCATCATATTCTTAACTAAAGTTAACAAAAAAAAAAAAAAAGCCAATAAATACAAAACATACAGCCTATATACATACTATATTTCATCTGAACTCATCAATGGGTAAAAAATAACAAATGCTGTACTTTTTCAGCCATATTTAAACCAACACGTCCCCTTTCCTCTCTTTCATCTCTTCCTTTCATGAATAACCTGAATGCCTCTCTTCTTAAAACCATGTGTTATAGATTCCAAACAGGTGCCCTGAAAGTCCACCATTATGACCGATCCCAGATCAGCTGCTCGAGTAACAGCGTTGTTTGACTCACTTGGTTTTCTGACTTTATATGGATATATATATAAATATATATATCCATATAAAGTCAGAAAACCAAGTGATATATATATATATATATATATATATATATATATATATATATATATATCCGTCTGGCAGAGGGTTTCATCAGCCAGTGGACACAATTAGGAATGTGTTTATTTTTCCACCCAGAATTAAGCGGCGCAGACTAAACACTGCACAATGTCTTACTGAGTCTACGATACAATATTATGATCCTAGTATGAACCCAAGTGTGACACATTGTTAACAGAGAGAGAGAGTCGCTTACTTGAGTACAATAGTGACTACAGAACTGTGGTGTTAACAGTCCTCAGAACTCTTAGTTTTCAATATCAGAATCTCAGTGGCGGCCTTGAAGAAGGAATGAATAGGGAAGTGCTTCCTTTTGTGCTGCCTTTTGTCGTTAGTTGATTTTTGGTCCAGCAGGCGCTTTATTTCCTTTTAGATTTAGTTCATTTCCTGGCAAAAAGGACATCGGCGCCACAAAAGAACAGCTGTCAGGTTTAAGATGAAAGGTTTCCACCAGTTTGAGGCTGGAATCAAGTGAACTGATCTGGCAAAAAGAGGACCTGGTCCTCAGGGACGAGTGAAGAAGAAGGATTCAGTTCCCTCCTCCGCTGGTTTAGAGTCATGAGGCAAACACACACTGGTTTAGAGTCATGAGACAAACACACACTGGTTTAGAGTCATGAGACAAACACACACTGGTTTAGAGTCATGAGACAAACACACACTGGTTTAGAGTCATGAGACAAACACACACTGGTTTAGAGTCATGAGACAAACACACACTGGTTTAGAGTCATGAGGCAAACACACACTGGTTTAGAGTCATGAGGCAAACACACACTGGTTTAGAGTCATGAGACAAACACACACTGGTTTAGAGTCATGAGGCAAACACACACTGGTTTAGAGTCATGAGACAAACACACACTGGTTTAGAGTCATGAGACAAACACACACTGGTTTAGAGTCATGGAGGCAAACACACACTGGTTTAGAGTCATGAGGCAAACACACACTGGTTTAGAGTCATGAGACAAACACACACTGGTTTAGAGTCATGAGACAAACACACACTGGTTTAGAGTCATGAGACAAACACACACTGGTTTAGAGTCATGAGACAAACACACACTGGTTTAGAGTCATGAGACAAACACACACTGGTTTAGAGTCATGAGACAAACACACACTGGTTTAGAGTCATGAGACAAACACACACTGGTTTAGAGTCATGAGACAAACACACACTGGTTTAGAGTCATGAGACAAACACACACTGGTTTAGAGTCATGAGACAAACACACACTGGTTTAGAGTCATGAGGCAAACACACACTGGTTTAGAGTCATGAGACAAACACACACTGGTTTAGAGTCATGAGACAAACACACACTGGTTTAGAGTCATGAGACAAACACACACTGGTTTAGAGTCATGAGGCAAACACACACTGGTTTAGAGTCATGAGACAAACACACACTGGTTTAGAGTCATGAGACAAACACACACTGGTTTAGAGTCATGAGACAAACACACACTGGTTTAGAGTCATGAGACAAACACACACTGGTTTAGAGTCATGAGACAAACACACACTGGTTTAGAGTCATGAGACAAACACACACTGGTTTAGAGTCATGAGACAAACACACACTGGTTTAGAGTCATGAGACAAACACACACTGGTTTAGAGTAATGAGACAAACACACACTGGTTTAGAGTCATGAGACAAACACACACTGGTTTAGAGTCATGAGACAAACACACACTGGTTTAGAGTCATGAGACAAACACACACTGGTTTAGAGTCATGAGACAAACACACACTGGTTTAGAGTCATGAGACAAACACACACTGGTTTAGAGTAATGAGACAAACACACACTGGTTTAGAGTCATGAGACAAACACACACTGGTTTAGAGTCATGAGACAAACACACACTGGTTTAGAGTCATGAGACAAACACACACTGGTTTAGAGTCATGAGACAAACACACACTGGTTTAGAGTCATGAGACAAACACACACTGGTTTAGAGTCATGAGACAAACACACACTGGTTTAGAGTCATGAGACAAACACACACTGGTTTAGAGTAATGAGACAAACACACACTGGTTTAGAGTCATGAGACAAACACACACTGGTTTAGAGTCATGAGACAAACACACACTGGTTTAGAGTCATGAGACAAACACACACTGGTTTAGAGTCATGAGACAAACACACACTGGTTTAGAGTCATGAGACAAACACACACTGGGTACAGGACTAAGCAGCTCTGTGTTACAGCGGCAGCTGTAAGACGTGCATCGTCGTGGGGAACGGAGGGATCCTGGCCAACCGGTCCCTGGGGCCGAGGATCGATGAGTTCCATGTGGTGGTCAGGTGCGTTACCATGCCGACAGCACTCGTTCAGAGCGCATTCCTTTATTCTATTGCTCTAGGCATCTGTGATGTTGTCTTTGATGTTAAGTTATTGACAACATTTCATGCTGTTCGTTCATTTATTTGCTCGTTGCATAACATAATCATGACCCATCTCTTCGGTGACGTAATGGACCTTATACAGTGTAAATGATGAACTATAATATACTTATGTGACTTCACCACTGCCTGTGTCTAGTTATTTTGGGCATTCCTTGATTGATTTAGCAGCTGTGTGTTGCAGGTTGAACGAGGCCCCGGTGAGGGGCTTCGAGAGGGACGTGGGCTCCAAGACTACCATGAGGATCACCTACCCGGAGGGGGCCATCCAGAAGACGGAGCGCTACGAGGCCGAGTCCCTGTTCGTCCTCTCCGCCTTCAAGGCGCTGGACTTCAAGTGGCTCCGTCACATGGTCTTCAACCAGAGGCTGGTAAGGCCGCTGAGAGGAGCTGTTATGCAGCTTTCTGATTGGTGCCAGTTAAAACACCAAGCATGTACAAATATCACGACAACACGCTGATTTTACTGTCTTTTCTGCATTGTTCGAATGTGATGTGTCATTACTAGAGGTTAGCATTGAGCATTAGCATTCATGATCTGCAGACTCATCACATCACAGTAAGTGAGGAGAGGGGGAGATGCTGCCAGAAGAGCAGGGAATACATGTCATCATATTTATTTAAGAACAGGGAATACAGAGATTTGTTCGTCCAAATAACTCTCTAGATTTGTCCTTTTTTAGAAATACATTTGCTCAGATGGTCACAGTGTAGAGAGCGACTCTTTTCCTTCACAGTGTAGAGAGAGACTCTTTTCCTTCACAGTGTAGAGAGAGACTCTTTTCCTTCATTGTGTAGAGAGAGACTCTTTTCCTTCACTGTGTAGAGAGAGACTCTTTTCCTTCATTGTGTAGAGAGAGACTCTTTTCCTTCACTGTGTAGAGAGAGACTCTTTTCCTTCACTGTGTAGAGAGCGACTCTTTTCCTTCACTGTGTAGAGAGCGACTCTTTTCCTTCACTGTGTAGAGAGCGACTCTTTTCCTTCACTGTGTAGAGAGAGACTCTTTTCCTTCACTATGTAGAGAGCGACTCTTTTCCTTCACTGCGTAGAGAGCGACTCTTTTCCTTCACTGTGTAGAGAGAGACTCTTTTCCTTCACTATGTAGAGAGCGACTCTTTTCCTTCACTGCGTAGAGAGAGACTCTTTTCCTTCACTGTGTAGAGAGCGACTCTTTTCCTTCACAGTGTAGAGAGAGACTCTTTTCCTTCACAGTGTAGAGAGCGACTCTTTTCCTTCACTGTGTAGAGAGCGACTCTTTTCCTTCACTGTGTAGAGAGCGACTCTTTTCCTTCACTGTGTAGAGAGCGACTCTTTTCCTTCACTGTGTAGAGAGAGACTCTTTTCCTTCACTATGTAGAGAGCGACTCTTTTCCTTCACTGCGTAGAGAGCGACTCTTTTCCTTCACAGTGTAGAGAGAGACTCTTTTCCTTCACAGTGTAGAGAGCGACTCTTTTCCTTCACTGTGTAGAGAGCGACTCTTTTCCTTCACTGTGTAGAGAGCGACTCTTTTCCTTCACTATGTAGAGAGAGACTCTTTTCCTTCACTGCGTAGAGAGCGACTCTTTTCCTTCACTGTGTAGAGAGAGACTCTTTTCCTTCACTGTGTAGAGAGCGACTCTTTTCCTTCACTGTGTAGAGAGCGACTCTTTTCCTTCACTGTGTAGAGAGCGACTCTTTTCCTTCACTGTGTAGAGAGAGACTCTTTTCCTTCACTATGTAGAGAGCGACTCTTTTCCTTCACTGCGTAGAGAGCGACTCTTTTCCTTCACAGTGTAGAGAGAGACTCTTTTCCTTCACAGTGTAGAGAGCGACTCTTTTCCTTCACTGTGTAGAGAGCGACTCTTTTCCTTCACTGTGTAGAGAGCGACTCTTTTCCTTCACTATGTAGAGAGAGACTCTTTTCCTTCACTGCGTAGAGAGCGACTCTTTTCCTTCACTGTGTAGAGAGAGACTCTTTTCCTTCACTGTGTAGAGAGCGACTCTTTTCCTTCACTGTGTAGAGAGCGACTCTTTTCCTTCACTGTGTAGAGAGCGACTCTTTTCCTTCACTGTGTAGAGAGCGACTCTTTTCCTTCACTGTGTAGAGAGCGACTCTTTTCCTTCACTATGTAGAGAGAGACTCTTTTCCTTCACTGCGTAGAGAGCGACTCTTTTCCTTCACTGCGTAGAGAGCGACTCTTTTCCTTCACTGTGTAGAGAGCGACTCTTTTCCTTCACTGTGTAGAGAGCGACTCTTTTCCTTCACTGTGTAGAGAGCGACTCTTTTCCTTCACTGTGTAGAGAGAGACTCTTTTCCTTCACTATGTAGAGAGCGACTCTTTTCCTTCACTGCGTAGAGAGAGACTCTTTTCCTTCACTATGTAGAGAGAGACTCTTTTCCTTCACTATGTAGAGAGCGATTCTTTTCCTTCACTGTGTAGAGAGAGACTCTTTTCCTTCACTGTGTAGAGAGCGACTCTTTTCCTTCACAGTGTAGAGAGAGACTCTTTTCCTTCACTGTGTAGAGAGAGACTCTTTTCCTTCACTGTGTAGAGAGCGACTCTTTTCCTTCACTATGTAGAGAGAGACTCTTTTCCTTCACTGTGTAGAGAGCGACTCTTTTCCTTCACTATGTAGAGAGAGACTCTTTTCCTTCACTGTGTAGAGAGCAACTCTTTTCCTTCACTGCGTAGAGAGAGACTCTTTTCCTTCACTGTGTAGAGAGCAACTCTTTTCCTTCACTGCGTAGAGAGAGACTCTTTTCCTTCACAGTGTAGAGAGAGACTCTTTTCCTTCACTGTGTAGAGAGAGACTCTTTTCCTTCACTGTGTAGAGAGAGACTCTTTTCCTTCACTATGTAGAGAGAGACTCTTTTCCTTCACTATGTAGAGAGAGACTCTTTTCCTTCACTATGTAGAGAGAGACTCTTTTCCTTCACTGTGTAGAGAGAGACTCTTTTCCTTCACTATGTAGAGAGAGACTCTTTTCCTTCACTGTGTAGAGAGCGACTCTTTTCCTTCACTGTGTAGAGAGAGACTCTTTTCCTTCACTGTGTAGAGAGAGACTCTTTTCCTTCACTATGTAGAGAGAGACTCTTTTCCTTCACTGTGTAGAGAGAGACTCTTTTCCTTCACTATGTAGAGAGAGACTCTTTTCCTTCACTATGTAGAGAGAGACTCTTTTCCTTCACTATGTAGAGAGAGACTCTTTTCCTTCACAGTGTAGAGAGAGACTCTTTTCCTTCACTATGTAGAGAGAGACTCTTTTCCTTCACTATGTAGAGAGAGACTCTTTTCCTTCACTATGTAGAGAGAGACTCTTTTCCTTCACTGTGTAGAGAGAGACTCTTTTCCTTCACTATGTAGAGAGAGACTCTTTTCCTTCACTGTGTAGAGAGCGACTCTTTTCCTTCACTGTGTAGAGAGAGACTCTTTTCCTTCACAGTGTAGAGAGAGACTCTTTTCCTTCACTGTGTAGAGAGAGACTCTTTTCCTTCACTGTGTAGAGAGCGACTCTTTTCCTTCACTGTGTAGAGAGAGACTCTTTTCCTTCACTGTGTAGAGAGCGACTCTTTTCCTTCACTATGTAGAGAGAGACTCTTTTCCTTCACAGTGTAGAGAGAGACTCTTTTCCTTCACTGCGTAGAGAGCGACTCTTTTCCTTCACTGTGTAGAGAGAGACTCTTTTCCTTCACTATGTAGAGAGAGACTTTTCCTTCACTATGTAGAGAGAGACTCTTTTCCTTCACTATGTAGAGAGAGACTCTTTTCCTTCACTGTGTAGAGAGCGACTCTTTTCCTTCACTGTGTAGAGAGCGACTCTTTTCCTTCACTATGTAGAGAGAGACTCTTTTCCTTCACTATGTAGAGAGAGACTCTTTTCCTTCACTATGTAGAGAGAGACTCTTTTCCTTCACTGTGTAGAGAGCGACTCTTTTCCTTCACAGTGTAGAGAGAGACTCTTTTCCTTCACAGTGTAGAGAGAGACTCTTTTCCTTCACTATGTAGAGAGAGACTCTTTTCCTTCACTGTGTAGAGAGCGACTCTTTTCCTTCACAGTGTAGAGAGAGACTCTTTTCCTTCACTATGTAGAGAGAGACTCTTTTCCTTCACTATGTAGAGAGCAACTCTTTTCCTTCACAGTGTAGAGAGAGACTCTTTTTCTTCACTATGTAGAGAGCGACTCTTTTCCTTCACTATGTAGAGAGAGACTCTTTTCCTTCACAGTGTAGAGAGAGACTCTTTTCCTTCACTGTGTAGAGAGCGACTCTTTTCCTTCATTGTGTAGAGAGAGACTCTTTTTCTTCACTGTGTAGAGAGCGACTCTTTTCCTTCATTGTGTAGAGAGAGACTCTTTTCCTTCACAGCGTAGAGAGCGACTCTTTTCCTTCACAGTGTAGAGAGAGACTCTTTTCCTTCACTGTGTAGAGAGAGACTCTTTTCCTTCACTGTGTAGAGAGAGACTCTTTTCCTTCACTATGTAGAGAGAGACTCTTTTCCTTCACTGTGTAGAGAGAGACTCTTTTCCTTCACTATGTAGAGAGAGACTTATTTCCTTCACAGTGTAGAGAGAGACTCTTTTCCTTCACTATGTAGAGAGCGACTCTTTTCCTTCACAGTGTAGAGAGAGACTCTTTTCCTTCACTATGTAGAGAGAGACTCTTTTCCTTCACTATGTAGAGAGAGACTCTTTTCCTTCACTATGTAGAGAGAGACTCTTTTCCTTCACTATGTAGAGAGAGACTCTTTTCCTTCACTGTGTAGAGAGAGACTCTTTTCCTTCACTATGTAGAGAGAGACTCTTTTCCTTCACTATGTAGAGAGAGACTCTTTTCCTTCACTATGTAGAGAGAGACTCTTTTCCTTCACAGTGTAGAGAGAGACTCTTTTCCTTCACTATGTAGAGAGAGACTCTTTTCCTTCACTATGTAGAGAGAGACTCTTTTCCTTCACTATGTAGAGAGAGACTCTTTTCCTTCACTATGTAGAGAGAGACTCTTTTCCTTCACTGTGTAGAGAGAGACTCTTTTCCTTCACTATGTAGAGAGAGACTCTTTTCCTTCACTGTGTAGAGAGCGACTCTTTTCCTTCACTGTGTAGAGAGAGACTCTTTTCCTTCACAGTGTAGAGAGAGACTCTTTTCCTTCACTGTGTAGAGAGAGACTCTTTTCCTTCACTGTGTAGAGAGCGACTCTTTTCCTTCACTGTGTAGAGAGAGACTCTTTTCCTTCACAGTGTAGAGAGAGACTCTTTTCCTTCACTGTGTAGAGAGAGACTCTTTTCCTTCACTGTGTAGAGAGCGACTCTTTTCCTTCACTATGTAGAGAGAGACTCTTTTCCTTCACAGTGTAGAGAGAGACTCTTTTCCTTCACTGCGTAGAGAGCGACTCTTTTCCTTCACTGTGTAGAGAGAGACTCTTTTCCTTCACTATGTAGAGAGAGACTCTTTTCCTTCACTATGTAGAGAGAGACTCTTTTCCTTCACTATGTAGAGAGAGACTCTTTTCCTTCACTGTGTAGAGAGCGACTCTTTTCCTTCACTGTGTAGAGAGCGACTCTTTTCCTTCACTATGTAGAGAGAGACTCTTTTCCTTCACTATGTAGAGAGAGACTCTTTTCCTTCACTATGTAGAGAGAGACTCTTTTCCTTCACTGTGTAGAGAGCGACTCTTTTCCTTCACAGTGTAGAGAGAGACTCTTTTCCTTCACAGTGTAGAGAGAGACTCTTTTCCTTCACTATGTAGAGAGAGACTCTTTTCCTTCACTGTGTAGAGAGCGACTCTTTTCCTTCACAGTGTAGAGAGAGACTCTTTTCCTTCACTATGTAGAGAGAGACTCTTTTCCTTCACTGTGTAGAGAGCGACTCTTTTCCTTCACAGTGTAGAGAGAGACTCTTTTCCTTCACAGTGTAGAGAGAGACTCTTTTTCTTCACTATGTAGAGAGCGACTCTTTTCCTTCACTATGTAGAGAGAGACTCTTTTCCTTCACAGTGTAGAGAGAGACTCTTTTCCTTCACTGTGTAGAGAGCGACTCTTTTCCTTCATTGTGTAGAGAGAGACTCTTTTTCTTCACTGTGTAGAGAGCGACTCTTTTCCTTCATTGTGTAGAGAGAGACTCTTTTCCTTCACAGCGTAGAGAGCGACTCTTTTCCTTCACAGTGTAGAGAGAGACTCTTTTCCTTCACTGTGTAGAGAGAGACTCTTTTCCTTCACTGTGTAGAGAGAGACTCTTTTCCTTCACTATGTAGAGAGAGACTCTTTTCCTTCACTATGTAGAGAGAGACTCTTTTCCTTCACTGCGTAGAGAGAGACTCTTTTCCTTCACTGTGTAGAGAGAGACTCTTTTCCTTCACTGCGTAGAGAGAGACTCTTTTCCTTCACTGTGTAGAGAGAGACTCTTTTCCTTCACTATGTAGAGAGAGACTCTTTTCCTTCACTGTGTAGAGAGAGACTCTTTTCCTTCACTATGTAGAGAGAGACTCTTTTCCTTCACTATGTAGAGAGAGACTCTTTTCCTTCACTATGTAGAGAGAGACTCTTTTCCTTCACTGTGTAGAGAGAGACTCTTTTCCTTCACTATGTAGAGAGAGACTCTTTTCCTTCACTGCGTAGAGAGAGACTCTTTTCCTTCACAGTGTAGAGAGAGACTCTTTTCCTTCACTGCGTAGAGAGAGACTCTTTTCCTTCACTGTGTAGAGAGAGACTCTTTTCCTTCACTATGTAGAGAGAGACTCTTTTCCTTCACTATGTAGAGAGAGACTCTTTTCCTTCACTGTGTAGAGAGAGACTCTTTTCCTTCACTATGTAGAGAGAGACTCTTTTCCTTCACTGTGTAGAGAGAGACTCTTTTCCTTCACTATGTAGAGAGAGACTCTTTTCCTTCACAGTGTAGAGAGAGACTCTTTTCCTTCACTATGTAGAGAGCGACTCTTTTCCTTCACAGTGTAGAGAGAGACTCTTTTCCTTCACTATGTAGAGAGAGACTCTTTTCCTTCACTATGTAGAGAGAGACTCTTTTCCTTCACTGTGTAGAGAGAGACTCTTTTCCTTCACTATGTAGAGAGAGACTCTTTTCCTTCACTGTGTAGAGAGCGACTCTTTTCCTTCACTGTGTAGAGAGAGACTCTTTTCCTTCACTATGTAGAGAGAGACTCTTTTCCTTCACTATGTAGAGAGAGACTCTTTTCCTTCACTGTGTAGAGAGCGACTCTTTTCCTTCACTGTGTAGAGAGAGACTCTTTTCCTTCACTATGTAGAGAGAGACTCTTTTCCTTCACAGTGTAGAGAGAGACTCTTTTCCTTCACTGTGTAGAGAGAGACTCTTTTCCTTCACTGTGTAGAGAGCGACTCTTTTCCTTCACTGTGTAGAGAGAGACTCTTTTCCTTCACAGTGTAGAGAGAGACTCTTTTCCTTCACTGTGTAGAGAGAGACTCTTTTCCTTCACTGTGTAGAGAGCGACTCTTTTCCTTCACTATGTAGAGAGAGACTCTTTTCCTTCACAGTGTAGAGAGAGACTCTTTTCCTTCACTGCGTAGAGAGCGACTCTTTTCCTTCACTGTGTAGAGAGAGACTCTTTTCCTTCACTATGTAGAGAGAGACTCTTTTCCTTCACTATGTAGAGAGAGACTCTTTTCCTTCACTGTGTAGAGAGCGACTCTTTTCCTTCACTGTGTAGAGAGCGACTCTTTTCCTTCACTATGTAGAGAGAGACTCTTTTCCTTCACTATGTAGAGAGAGACTCTTTTCCTTCACTATGTAGAGAGAGACTCTTTTCCTTCACTGTGTAGAGAGCGACTCTTTTCCTTCACAGTGTAGAGAGAGACTCTTTTCCTTCACTATGTAGAGAGAGACTCTTTTCCTTCACTGTGTAGAGAGCGACTCTTTTCCTTCACAGTGTAGAGAGAGACTCTTTTCCTTCACAGTGTAGAGAGAGACTCTTTTTCTTCACTATGTAGAGAGCGACTCTTTTCCTTCACTATGTAGAGAGAGACTCTTTTCCTTCACAGTGTAGAGAGAGACTCTTTTCCTTCACTGTGTAGAGAGCGACTCTTTTCCTTCATTGTGTAGAGAGAGACTCTTTTTCTTCACTGTGTAGAGAGCGACTCTTTTCCTTCATTGTGTAGAGAGAGACTCTTTTCCTTCACAGCGTAGAGAGCGACTCTTTTCCTTCACTATGTAGAGAGAGACTCTTTTCCTTCATTGTGTAGAGAGAGACTCTTTTCCTTCACTGTGTAGAGAGAGACTCTTTTCCTTCACTGTGTAGAGAGAGACTCTTTTCCTTCACTATGTAGAGAGAGACTCTTTTCCTTCACTGTGTAGAGAGAGACTCTTTTCCTTCACTATGTAGAGAGAGACTCTTTTCCTTCACTGTGTAGAGAGCGACTCTTTTCCTTCACTATGTAGAGAGAGACTCTTTTCCTTCACTATGTAGAGAGAGACTCTTTTCCTTCACTGTGTAGAGAGCGACTCTTTTCCTTCACTATGTAGAGAGAGACTCTTTTCCTTCACTGTGTAGAGAGCAACTCTTTTCCTTCACTGCGTAGAGAGCAACTCTTTTCCTTCACTGTGTAGAGAGAGACTCTTTTCCTTCACTGTGTAGAGAGCAACTCTTTTCCTTCACTGCGTAGAGAGCAACTCTTTTCCTTCACTGTGTAGAGAGCGACTCTTTTCCTTCACTGCGTAGAGAGAGACTCTTTTCCTTCATTGTGTAGAGAGCGACTCTTTTCCTTCACTGTGTAGAGAGAGACTCTTTTCCTTCACTGTGTAGAGAGAGACTCTTTTCCTTCACTGTGTAGAGAGCGACTCTTTTCCTTCACTGTGTAGAGAGAGACTCTTTTCCTTCACTATGTAGAGAGCGACTCTTTTCCTTCACTATGTAGAGAGAGACTCTTTTCCTTCACAGTGTAGAGAGAGACTCTTTTCCTTCACAGTGTAGAGAGCGACTCTTTTCCTTCACTGTGTAGAGAGAGACTCTTTTCCTTCACAGTGTAGAGAGAGACTCTTTTCCTTCACTATGTAGAGAGCGACTCTTTTCCTTCACTGTGTAGAGAGCGACTCTTTTCCTTCACAGTGTAGAGAGAGACTCTTTTCCTTCACAGTGTAGAGAGAGACTCTTTTCCTTCACTGTGTAGAGAGAGACTCTTTTCCTTCACTGTGTAGAGAGCGACTCTTTTCCTTCACTGTGTAGAGAGCGACTCTTTTCCTTCATTGTGTAGAGAGAGACTCTTTTCCTTCACTATGTAGAGAGAGACTCTTTTCCTTCACTATGTAGAGAGAGACTCTTTTCCTTCACTATGTAGAGAGCGACTCTTTTCCTTCACTATGTAGAGAGAGACTCTTTTCCTTCACTGTGTAGAGAGCGACTCTTTTCCTTCACTGTGTAGAGAGAGACTCTTTTCCTTCACTGTGTAGAGAGAGACTCTTTTCCTTCACTATGTAGAGAGAGACTCTTTTCCTTCATTGTGTAGAGAGCGACTCTTTTCCTTCATTGTGTAGAGAGAGACTCTTTTCCTTCACAGCGTAGAGAGCGACTCTTTTCCTTCACTATGTAGAGAGCGACTCTTTTCCTTCATTGTGTAGAGAGAGACTCTTTTCCTTCATTGTGTAGAGAGAGACTCTTTTCCTTCACAGCGTAGAGAGCGACTCTTTTCCTTCACTATGTAGAGAGAGACTCTTTTCCTTCACTGTGTAGAGAGAGACTCTTTTCCTTCACTATGTAGAGAGCGACTCTTTTCCTTCACTGTGTAGAGAGAGACTCTTTTCCTTCACTGTGTAGAGAGCGACTCTTTTCCTTCACAGTGTAGAGAGAGACTCTTTTCCTTCACTGTGTAGAGAGAGACTCTTTTCCTTCACTGTGTAGAGAGCGACTCTTTTCCTTCACTGTGTAGAGAGAGACTCTTTTCCTTCACTATGTAGAGAGCGACTCTTTTCCTTCATTGTGTAGAGAGAGACTCTTTTCCTTCATTGTGTAGAGAGCGACTCTTTTCCTTCATTGTGTAGAGAGAGACTCTTTTCCTTCATTGTGTAGAGAGCGACTCTTTTCCTTCACTATGTAGAGAGCGACTCTTTTCCTTCATTGTGTAGAGAGAGACTCTTTTCCTTCATTGTGTAGAGAGAGACTCTTTTCCTTCACAGCGTAGAGAGCGACTCTTTTCCTTCACTATGTAGAGAGAGACTCTTTTCCTTCACTGTGTAGAGAGAGACTCTTTTCCTTCACTGTGTAGAGAGAGACTCTTTTCCTTCACTATGTAGAGAGCGACTCTTTTCCTTCACTGTGTAGAGAGAGACTCTTTTCCTTCACTGTGTAGAGAGCGACTCTTTTCCTTCACAGTGTAGAGAGAGACTCTTTTCCTTCACTGTGTAGAGAGAGACTCTTTTCCTTCACTGTGTAGAGAGCGACTCTTTTCCTTCACTGTGTAGAGAGAGACTCTTTTCCTTCACTGTGTAGAGAGCGACTCTTTTCCTTCACTGTGTAGAGAGACACTCTTTTCCTTCACTGTGTAGAGAGAGACTCTTTTCCTTCACTATGTAGAGAGAGACTCTTTTCCTTCACTATGTAGAGAGAGACTCTTTTCCTTCACTATGTAGAGAGAGACTCTTTTCCTTCACTATGTAGAGAGAGACTCTTTTCCTTCACTGCGTAGAGAGCAACTCTTTTCCTTCACTATGTAGAGAGAGACTCTTTTCCTTCACTATGTAGAGAGCGACTCTTTTCCTTCACTATGTAGAGAGAGACTCTTTTCCTTCACTATGTAGAGAGCGACTCTTTTCCTTCACTATGTAGAGAGAGACTCTTTTCCTTCACTGTGTAGAGAGCGACTCTTTTCCTTCACTGTGTAGAGAGAGACTCTTTTCCTTCACTATGTAGAGAGAGACTCTTTTCCTTCACAGCGTAGAGAGAGACTCTTTTCCTTCACTATGTAGAGAGCGACTCTTTTCCTTCACTGCGTAGAGAGCAACTCTTTTCCTTCACTGTGTAGAGAGCGACTCTTTTCCTTCACTGTGTAGAGAGAGACTCTTTTCCTTCACTGTGTAGAGAGCGACTCTTTTCCTTCACTATGTAGAGAGCGACTCTTTTCCTTCACTATGTAGAGAGCGACTCTTTTCCTTCACTATGTAGAGAGCGACTCTTTTCCTTCACTGTGTAGAGAGAGACTCTTTTCCTTCACTGTGTAGAGAGCGACTCTTTTCCTTCACAGTGTAGAGAGAGACTCTTTTCCTTCACTGTGTAGAGAGAGACTCTTTTCCTTCACTGTGTAGAGAGCGACTCTTTTCCTTCACTGTGTAGAGAGAGACTCTTTTCCTTCACTATGTAGAGAGCGACTCTTTTCCTTCATTGTGTAGAGAGAGACTCTTTTCCTTCATTGTGTAGAGAGCGACTCTTTTCCTTCATTGTGTAGAGAGAGACTCTTTTCCTTCATTGTGTAGAGAGCGACTCTTTTCCTTCACTATGTAGAGAGAGACTCTTTTCCTTCACTGCGTAGAGAGCAACTCTTTTCCTTCACTGTGTAGAGAGCGACTCTTTTCCTTCACTGTGTAGAGAGCGACTCTTTTCCTTCATTGTGTAGAGAGAGACTCTTTTCCTTCACTATGTAGAGAGAGACTCTTTTCCTTCACTATGTAGAGAGAGACTCTTTTCCTTCACTATGTAGAGAGAGACTCTTTTCCTTCACAGCGTAGAGAGCGACTCTTTTCCTTCACTATGTAGAGAGCGACTCTTTTCCTTCACTATGTAGAGAGCGACTCTTTTCCTTCACTATGTAGAGAGAGACTCTTTTCCTTCACTGCGTAGAGAGCAACTCTTTTCCTTCACTGTGTAGAGAGCGACTCTTTTCCTTCACTGTGTAGAGAGCGACTCTTTTCCTTCATTGTGTAGAGAGAGACTCTTTTCCTTCACTATGTAGAGAGAGACTCTTTTCCTTCACTATGTAGAGAGAGACTCTTTTCCTTCACTATGTAGAGAGAGACTCTTTTCCTTCACTGTGTAGAGAGAGACTCTTTTCCTTCACTGTGTAGAGAGCGACTCTTTTCCTTCACTATGTAGAGAGCGACTCTTTTCCTTCACTATGTAGAGAGAGACTCTTTTCCTTCACTGTGTAGAGAGCGACTCTTTTCCTTCACTGTGTAGAGAGAGACTCTTTTCCTTCACTGTGTAGAGAGAGACTCTTTTCCTTCACTATGTAGAGAGAGACTCTTTTCCTTCACTATGTAGAGAGAGACTCTTTTCCTTCACTGTGTAGAGAGCGACTCTTTTCCTTCACTATGTAGAGAGAGACTCTTTTCCTTCATTGTGTAGAGAGCGACTCTTTTCCTTCATTGTGTAGAGAGAGACTCTTTTCCTTCACAGCGTAGAGAGCGACTCTTTTCCTTCACTATGTAGAGAGCGACTCTTTTCCTTCATTGTGTAGAGAGAGACTCTTTTCCTTCATTGTGTAGAGAGCGACTCTTTTCCTTCATTGTGTAGAGAGAGACTCTTTTCCTTCATTGTGTAGAGAGCGACTCTTTTCCTTCACTATGTAGAGAGCGACTCTTTTCCTTCATTGTGTAGAGAGAGACTCTTTTCCTTCATTGTGTAGAGAGAGACTCTTTTCCTTCACAGCGTAGAGAGCGACTCTTTTCCTTCACTATGTAGAGAGAGACTCTTTTCCTTCACTGTGTAGAGAGAGACTCTTTTCCTTCACTGCGTAGAGAGCAACTCTTTTCCTTCACTGTGTAGAGAGCGACTCTTTTCCTTCACTGTGTAGAGAGCGACTCTTTTCCTTCATTGTGTAGAGAGAGACTCTTTTCCTTCACTATGTAGAGAGAGACTCTTTTCCTTCACTATGTAGAGAGAGACTCTTTTCCTTCACTATGTAGAGAGAGACTCTTTTCCTTCACTGTGTAGAGAGAGACTCTTTTCCTTCACTGTGTAGAGAGCGACTCTTTTCCTTCACTGTGTAGAGAGAGACTCTTTTCCTTCACTATGTAGAGAGAGACTCTTTTCCTTCACAGTGTAGAGAGCGACTCTTTTCCTTCACTATGTAGAGAGAGACTCTTTTCCTTCATTGTGTAGAGAGCGACTCTTTTCCTTCATTGTGTAGAGAGAGACTCTTTTCCTTCACAGCGTAGAGAGCGACTCTTTTCCTTCACTATGTAGAGAGCGACTCTTTTCCTTCATTGTGTAGAGAGAGACTCTTTTCCTTCACTGTGTAGAGAGAGACTCTTTTCCTTCACTGTGTAGAGAGAGACTCTTTTCCTTCACTGTGTAGAGAGCGACTCTTTTCCTTCACAGTGTAGAGAGAGACTCTTTTCCTTCACTGTGTAGAGAGAGACTCTTTTCCTTCACTGTGTAGAGAGAGACTCTTTTCCTTCACTGTGTAGAGAGCGACTCTTTTCCTTCACTGCGTAGAGAGCAACTCTTTTCCTTCACTGTGTAGAGAGCGACTCTTTTCCTTCACTGTGTAGAGAGCGACTCTTTTCCTTCATTGTGTAGAGAGAGACTCTTTTCCTTCACAGCGTAGAGAGAGACTCTTTTCCTTCACTGTGTAGAGAGAGACTCTTTTCCTTCACTGTGTAGAGAGCGACTCTTTTCCTTCACTATGTAGAGAGAGACTCTTTTCCTTCACTATGTAGAGAGAGACTCTTTTCCTTCACTGTGTAGAGAGAGACTCTTTTCCTTCACTGTGTAGAGAGAGACTCTTTTCCTTCACTGTGTAGAGAGAGACTCTTTTCCTTCACTATGTAGAGAGAGACTCTTTTCCTTCACTATGTAGAGAGAGACTCTTTTCCTTCACTATGTAGAGAGCGACTCTTTTCCTTCACTATGTAGAGAGAGACTCTTTTCCTTCACTGTGTAGAGAGAGACTCTTTTCCTTCACTGTGTAGAGAGAGACTCTTTTCCTTCACAGTGTAGAGAGAGACTCTTTTCCTTCACTATGTAGAGAGAGACTCTTTTCCTTCACTGTGTAGAGAGCGACTCTTTTTCTTCACAGAGTAGAGAGAGACTCTTTTCCTTCACTATGTAGAGAGAGACTCTTTTCCTTCACTGCGTAGAGAGCGACTCTTTTCCTTCACTGTGTAGAGAGCGACTCTTTTCCTTCACTGTGTAGAGAGAGACTCTTTTCCTTCACTGCGTAGAGAGCGACTCTTTTCCTTCACTGTGTAGAGAGAGACTCTTTTCCTTCACTGCGTAGAGAGCGACTCTTTTCCTTCACTGTGTAGAGAGCGACTCTTTTCATTCACAGTGTAGAGAGCGACTCTTTTCCTTCACTGTGTAGAGAGCGACTCTTTTCCTTCACTGCGTAGAGAGCAACTCTTTTCCTTCATTGTGTAGAGAGCGACTCTTTTCCTTCACTGCGTAGAGAGAGACTCTTTTCCTTCATTGTGTAGAGAGCGACTCTTTTCCTTCACTGTGTAGAGAGAGACTCTTTTCCTTCACTGTGTAGAGAGAGACTCTTTTCCTTCACTGTGTAGAGAGAGACTCTTTTCCTTCACTGTGTAGAGAGAGACTCTTTTCCTTCACAGTGTAGAGAGCGACTCTTTTCCTTCACAGTGTAGAGAGAGACTCTTTTCCTTCACTGTGTAGAGAGAGACTCTTTTCCTTCACAGTGTAGAGAGCGACTCTTTTCCTTCACTGTGTAGAGAGCGACTCTTTTCCTTCACAGTGTAGAGAGAGACTCTTTTCCTTCACTGTGTAGAGAGCGACTCTTTTCCTTCACTGCGTAGAGAGCAACTCTTTTCCTTCACTGTGTAGAGAGCAACTCTTTTCCTTCACTGTGTAGAGAGAGACTCTTTTCCTTCACTATGTAGAGAGCGACTCTTTTCCTTCACAGTGTAGAGAGAGACTCTTTTCCTTCACTGTGTAGAGAGCGACTCTTTTCCTTCACTGCGTAGAGAGCAACTCTTTTCCTTCACAGTGTAGAGAGAGACTCTTTTCCTTCACTGTGTAGAGAGCGACTCTTTTCCTTCACTGCGTAGAGAGCAACTCTTTTCCTTCACTGCGTAGAGAGCGACTCTTTTCCTTCACTATGTAGAGAGCGACTCTTTTCCTTCACTGTGTAGAGAGAGACTCTTTTCCTTCACTATGTAGAGAGCGACTCTTTTCCTTCACAGTGTAGAGAGAGACTCTTTTCCTTCACTGTGTAGAGAGAGACTCTTTTCCTTCACAGTGTAGAGAGAGACTCTTTTCCTTCACTGTGTAGAGAGAGACTCTTTTCCTTCACTATGTAGAGAGCGACTCTTTTCCTTCACTGTGTAGAGAGAGACTCTTTTCCTTCACTGTGTAGAGAGCGACTCTTTTCCTTCACAGTGTAGAGAGAGACTCTTTTCCTTCACTGTGTAGAGAGAGACTCTTTTCCTTCACTGTGTAGAGAGCGACTCTTTTCCTTCACTGTGTAGAGAGAGACTCTTTTCCTTCACTATGTAGAGAGCGACTCTTTTCCTTCATTGTGTAGAGAGAGACTCTTTTCCTTCATTGTGTAGAGAGCGACTCTTTTCCTTCATTGTGTAGAGAGAGACTCTTTTCCTTCATTGTGTAGAGAGCGACTCTTTTCCTTCACTATGTAGAGAGAGACTCTTTTCCTTCACTGCGTAGAGAGCAACTCTTTTCCTTCACTGTGTAGAGAGCGACTCTTTTCCTTCACTGTGTAGAGAGCGACTCTTTTCCTTCATTGTGTAGAGAGAGACTCTTTTCCTTCACTATGTAGAGAGAGACTCTTTTCCTTCACTATGTAGAGAGAGACTCTTTTCCTTCACTATGTAGAGAGAGACTCTTTTCCTTCACTATGTAGAGAGAGACTCTTTTCCTTCACTATGTAGAGAGAGACTCTTTTCCTTCACTGTGTAGAGAGAGACTCTTTTCCTTCACTGTGTAGAGAGCGACTCTTTTCCTTCACTGTGTAGAGAGAGACTCTTTTCCTTCACTATGTAGAGAGAGACTCTTTTCCTTCACTGCGTAGAGAGCAACTCTTTTCCTTCACTGTGTAGAGAGCGACTCTTTTCCTTCACTGTGTAGAGAGCGACTCTTTTCCTTCATTGTGTAGAGAGAGACTCTTTTCCTTCACTATGTAGAGAGAGACTCTTTTCCTTCACTATGTAGAGAGAGACTCTTTTCCTTCACTATGTAGAGAGAGACTCTTTTCCTTCACTATGTAGAGAGAGACTCTTTTCCTTCACTGTGTAGAGAGAGACTCTTTTCCTTCACTGTGTAGAGAGCGACTCTTTTCCTTCACTGTGTAGAGAGAGACTCTTTTCCTTCACTATGTAGAGAGAGACTCTTTTCCTTCACAGTGTAGAGAGCGACTCTTTTCCTTCACTATGTAGAGAGAGACTCTTTTCCTTCATTGTGTAGAGAGCGACTCTTTTCCTTCATTGTGTAGAGAGAGACTCTTTTCCTTCACAGCGTAGAGAGCGACTCTTTTCCTTCACTATGTAGAGAGCGACTCTTTTCCTTCATTGTGTAGAGAGAGACTCTTTTCCTTCACTGTGTAGAGAGAGACTCTTTTCCTTCACTGTGTAGAGAGAGACTCTTTTCCTTCACTGTGTAGAGAGCGACTCTTTTCCTTCACAGTGTAGAGAGAGACTCTTTTCCTTCACTGTGTAGAGAGAGACTCTTTTCCTTCACTGCGTAGAGAGAGACTCTTTTCCTTCACTGTGTAGAGAGCGACTCTTTTCCTTCACTGCGTAGAGAGCAACTCTTTTCCTTCACTGTGTAGAGAGCGACTCTTTTCCTTCACTGTGTAGAGAGCGACTCTTTTCCTTCATTGTGTAGAGAGAGACTCTTTTCCTTCACAGCGTAGAGAGAGACTCTTTTCCTTCACTGTGTAGAGAGAGACTCTTTTCCTTCACTGTGTAGAGAGAGACTCTTTTCCTTCACTGTGTAGAGAGCGACTCTTTTCCTTCACTGTGTAGAGAGAGACTCTTTTCCTTCACTATGTAGAGAGAGACTCTTTTCCTTCACTGTGTAGAGAGAGACTCTTTTCCTTCACTGTGTAGAGAGAGACTCTTTTCCTTCACTGTGTAGAGAGAGACTCTTTTCCTTCACTATGTAGAGAGAGACTCTTTTCCTTCACAGTGTAGAGAGAGACTCTTTTCCTTCACTATGTAGAGAGAGACTCTTTTCCTTCACTATGTAGAGAGAGACTCTTTTCCTTCACTATGTAGAGAGCGACTCTTTTCCTTCACTATGTAGAGAGAGACTCTTTTCCTTCACTGTGTAGAGAGAGACTCTTTTCCTTCACAGTGTAGAGAGAGACTCTTTTCCTTCACTATGTAGAGAGAGACTCTTTTCCTTCACTGCGTAGAGAGCGACTCTTTTCCTTCACTGTGTAGAGAGCGACTCTTTTCCTTCACTGTGTAGAGAGAGACTCTTTTCCTTCACTGCGTAGAGAGCGACTCTTTTCCTTCACTGTGTAGAGAGAGACTCTTTTCCTTCACTGCGTAGAGAGCGACTCTTTTCCTTCACTGTGTAGAGAGCGACTCTTTTCATTCACAGTGTAGAGAGCGACTCTTTTCCTTCACTGTGTAGAGAGCGACTCTTTTCCTTCACTGCGTAGAGAGCAACTCTTTTCCTTCATTGTGTAGAGAGCGACTCTTTTCCTTCACTGCGTAGAGAGAGACTCTTTTCCTTCATTGTGTAGAGAGCGACTCTTTTCCTTCACTGCGTAGAGAGAGACTCTTTTCCTTCACTGTGTAGAGAGCGACTCTTTTCCTTCACTGCGTAGAGAGCAACTCTTTTCCTTCACTGTGTAGAGAGAGACTCTTTTCCTTCACTATGTAGAGAGCGACTCTTTTCCTTCACTGTGTAGAGAGAGACTCTTTTCCTTCACTATGTAGAGAGCGACTCTTTTCCTTCACAGTGTAGAGAGCGACTCTTTTCCTTCACAGTGTAGAGAGAGACTCTTTTCCTTCACAGTGTAGAGAGAGACTCTTTTCCTTCACTGTGTAGAGAGCGACTCTTTTCCTTCACTGCGTAGAGAGCAACTCTTTTCCTTCACTGTGTAGAGAGAGACTCTTTTCCTTCACTATGTAGAGAGAGACTCTTTTCCTTCACTATGTAGAGAGAGACTCTTTTCCTTCACTATGTAGAGAGAGACTCTTTTCCTTCACTATGTAGAGAGAGACTCTTTTCCTTCACTGTGTAGAGAGAGACTCTTTTCCTTCACTGTGTAGAGAGCGACTCTTTTCCTTCACTGTGTAGAGAGAGACTCTTTTCCTTCACTATGTAGAGAGAGACTCTTTTCCTTCACAGTGTAGAGAGCGACTCTTTTCCTTCACTATGTAGAGAGAGACTCTTTTCCTTCATTGTGTAGAGAGCGACTCTTTTCCTTCATTGTGTAGAGAGAGACTCTTTTCCTTCACAGCGTAGAGAGCGACTCTTTTCCTTCACTATGTAGAGAGCGACTCTTTTCCTTCATTGTGTAGAGAGAGACTCTTTTCCTTCACTGTGTAGAGAGAGACTCTTTTCCTTCACTGTGTAGAGAGAGACTCTTTTCCTTCACTGTGTAGAGAGCGACTCTTTTCCTTCACTGTGTAGAGAGAGACTCTTTTCCTTCACTGTGTAGAGAGAGACTCTTTTCCTTCACTGCGTAGAGAGAGACTCTTTTCCTTCACTGTGTAGAGAGCGACTCTTTTCCTTCACTGCGTAGAGAGCAACTCTTTTCCTTCACTGTGTAGAGAGCGACTCTTTTCCTTCACTGTGTAGAGAGCGACTCTTTTCCTTCATTGTGTAGAGAGAGACTCTTTTCCTTCACAGCGTAGAGAGAGACTCTTTTCCTTCACTGTGTAGAGAGAGACTCTTTTCCTTCACTGTGTAGAGAGAGACTCTTTTCCTTCACTGTGTAGAGAGCGACTCTTTTCCTTCACTATGTAGAGAGAGACTCTTTTCCTTCACTATGTAGAGAGAGACTCTTTTCCTTCACTGTGTAGAGAGAGACTCTTTTCCTTCACTGTGTAGAGAGAGACTCTTTTCCTTCACTGTGTAGAGAGAGACTCTTTTCCTTCACTATGTAGAGAGAGACTCTTTTCCTTCACAGTGTAGAGAGAGACTCTTTTCCTTCACTATGTAGAGAGAGACTCTTTTCCTTCACTATGTAGAGAGAGACTCTTTTCCTTCACTATGTAGAGAGCGACTCTTTTCCTTCACTATGTAGAGAGAGACTCTTTTCCTTCACTGTGTAGAGAGAGACTCTTTTCCTTCACAGTGTAGAGAGAGACTCTTTTCCTTCACAGCGTAGAGAGAGACTCTTTTCCTTCACAGTGTAGAGAGAGACTCTTTTCCTTCACAGCGTAGAGAGAGACTCTTTTCCTTCACTGTGTAGAGAGAGACTCTTTTCCTTCACTGTGTAGAGAGAGACTCTTTTCCTTCACTGTGTAGAGAGCGACTCTTTTCCTTCACTATGTAGAGAGAGACTCTTTTCCTTCACTATGTAGAGAGAGACTCTTTTCCTTCACTGTGTAGAGAGAGACTCTTTTCCTTCACTGTGTAGAGAGAGACTCTTTTCCTTCACTGTGTAGAGAGAGACTCTTTTCCTTCACTATGTAGAGAGAGACTCTTTTCCTTCACAGTGTAGAGAGAGACTCTTTTCCTTCACTATGTAGAGAGAGACTCTTTTCCTTCACTATGTAGAGAGAGACTCTTTTCCTTCACTATGTAGAGAGCGACTCTTTTCCTTCACTATGTAGAGAGAGACTCTTTTCCTTCACTGTGTAGAGAGCGACTCTTTTCCTTCACAGTGTAGAGAGAGACTCTTTTCCTTCACTATGTAGAGAGAGACTCTTTTCCTTCACTGCGTAGAGAGCGACTCTTTTCCTTCACTGTGTAGAGAGCGACTCTTTTCCTTCACTGTGTAGAGAGAGACTCTTTTCCTTCACTGCGTAGAGAGCGACTCTTTTCCTTCACTGTGTAGAGAGAGACTCTTTTCCTTCACTGCGTAGAGAGCGACTCTTTTCCTTCACTGTGTAGAGAGCGACTCTTTTCATTCACAGTGTAGAGAGCGACTCTTTTCCTTCACTGTGTAGAGAGCGACTCTTTTCCTTCACTGCGTAGAGAGCAACTCTTTTCCTTCATTGTGTAGAGAGCGACTCTTTTCCTTCACTGCGTAGAGAGAGACTCTTTTCCTTCATTGTGTAGAGAGCGACTCTTTTCCTTCACTGCGTAGAGAGAGACTCTTTTCCTTCACTGTGTAGAGAGCGACTCTTTTCCTTCACTGCGTAGAGAGCAACTCTTTTCCTTCACTGTGTAGAGAGAGACTCTTTTCCTTCACTATGTAGAGAGCGACTCTTTTCCTTCACTGTGTAGAGAGAGACTCTTTTCCTTCACTATGTAGAGAGCGACTCTTTTCCTTCACAGTGTAGAGAGCGACTCTTTTCCTTCACAGTGTAGAGAGAGACTCTTTTCCTTCACAGTGTAGAGAGAGACTCTTTTCCTTCACTGTGTAGAGAGCGACTCTTTTCCTTCACTGCGTAGAGAGCAACTCTTTTCCTTCACTGTGTAGAGAGAGACTCTTTTCCTTCACTATGTAGAGAGCGACTCTTTTCCTTCACTGTGTAGAGAGAGACTCTTTTCCTTCACTATGTAGAGAGCGACTCTTTTCCTTCACAGTGTAGAGAGCGACTCTTTTCCTTCACAGTGTAGAGAGAGACTCTTTTCCTTCACAGTGTAGAGAGAGACTCTTTTCCTTCACTATGTAGAGAGAGACTCTTTTCCTTCACTGTGTAGAGAGAGACTCTTTTCCTTCACTGTGTAGAGAGAGACTCTTTTCCTTCACTGTGTAGAGAGCGACTCTTTTCCTTCACAGTGTAGAGAGAGACTCTTTTCCTTCACAGTGTAGAGAGAGACTCTTTTCCTTCATTGTGTAGAGAGAGACTCTTTTCCTTCACTGCGTAGAGAGCGACTCTTTTCCTTCACTGTGTAGAGAGCGACTCTTTTCCTTCACTGTGTAGAGAGAGACTCTTTTCCTTCACTGCGTAGAGAGCGACTCTTTTCCTTCACTGTGTAGAGAGAGACTCTTTTCCTTCACTGCGTAGAGAGCGACTCTTTTCCTTCACTGTGTAGAGAGCGACTCTTTTCATTCACAGTGTAGAGAGCGACTCTTTTCCTTCACTGTGTAGAGAGCGACTCTTTTCCTTCACTGCGTAGAGAGCAACTCTTTTCCTTCATTGTGTAGAGAGCGACTCTTTTCCTTCACTGCGTAGAGAGAGACTCTTTTCCTTCATTGTGTAGAGAGCGACTCTTTTCCTTCACTGTGTAGAGAGAGACTCTTTTCCTTCACTGTGTAGAGAGAGACTCTTTTCCTTCACTGTGTAGAGAGAGACTCTTTTCCTTCACTGTGTAGAGAGCGACTCTTTTCCTTCACTGCGTAGAGAGCAACTCTTTTCCTTCACTGTGTAGAGAGAGACTCTTTTCCTTCACTATGTAGAGAGCGACTCTTTTCCTTCACTGTGTAGAGAGAGACTCTTTTCCTTCACTATGTAGAGAGCGACTCTTTTCCTTCACAGTGTAGAGAGCGACTCTTTTCCTTCACAGTGTAGAGAGAGACTCTTTTCCTTCACAGTGTAGAGAGAGACTCTTTTCCTTCACTGTGTAGAGAGAGACTCTTTTCCTTCACTGTGTAGAGAGAGACTCTTTTCCTTCACTGTGTAGAGAGCGACTCTTTTCCTTCACAGTGTAGAGAGAGACTCTTTTCCTTCACAGTGTAGAGAGAGACTCTTTTCCTTCACTGTGTAGAGAGCGACTCTTTTCCTTCACTATGTAGAGAGCAACTCTTTTCCTTCACTGTGTAGAGAGCGACTCTTTTCCTTCACTATGTAGAGAGAGACTCTTTTCCTTCACTGTGTAAAGAGAGACTCTTTTCCTTCACTGTGTAGAGAGCGACTCTTTTCCTTCACTATGTAGAGAGCAACTCTTTTCCTTCACTGTGTAGAGAGCGACTCTTTTCCTTCACTGTGTAGAGAGCAACTCTTTTCCTTCACTGTGTAGAGAGAGACTCTTTTCCTTCACTGTGTAGAGAGCAACTCTTTTCCTTCACTGTGTAGAGAGCGACTCTTTTCCTTCACTGTGTAGAGAGCGACTCTTTTCCTTCACAGTGTAGAGAGCGACTCTTTTCCTTCACAGTGTAGAGAGAGACTCTTTTCCTTCAGTGTGTAGAGAGCAACTCTTTTCCTTCACTGCGTAGAGAGCGACTCTTTTCCTTCACTGTGTAGAGAGCGACTCTTTTCCTTCACTGTGTAGAGAGCGACTCTTTTCCTTCACAGTGTAGAGAGCGACTCTTTTCCTTCACTGTGTAGAGAGCGACTCTTTTCCTTCACAGTGTAGAGAGCGACTCTTTTCCTTCACTGTGTAGAGAGCGACTCTTTTCCTTCACTGCGTAGAGAGCGACTGTTTTCCTTCACTGTGTAGAGAGCAACTCTTTTCCTTCATTGTGTAGAGAGCGACTCTTTTCCTTCACTGCGTAGAGAGAGACTCTTTTCCTTCATTGTGTAGAGAGCAACTCTATTCCTTCACTGCGTAGAGAGAGACTCTTTTCCTTCATTGTGTAGAGAGCGACTCTTTTCCTTCATTGTGTAGAGAGCGACTCTTTTCCTTCACTGCGTAGAGAGAGACTCTTTTCCTTCACAGTGTAGAGAGCGACTCTTTTCCTTCACTGTGTAGAGAGCGACTCTTTTCCTTCACAGTGTAGAGAGCGACTCTTTTCCTTCACTGTGTAGAGAGCGACTCTTTTCCTTCACTGCGTAGAGAGCGACTGTTTTCCTTCACTGTGTAGAGAGCAACTCTTTTCCTTCATTGTGTAGAGAGCGACTCTTTTCCTTCACTGCGTAGAGAGAGACTCTTTTCCTTCATTGTGTAGAGAGCAACTCTATTCCTTCACTGCGTAGAGAGAGACTCTTTTCCTTCATTGTGTAGAGAGCGACTCTTTTCCTTCATTGTGTAGAGAGCGACTCTTTTCCTTCACTGCGTAGAGAGAGACTCTTTTCCTTCATTGTGTAGAGAGAGACTCTTTTCCTTCACTATGTAGAGAGAGACTCTTTTCCTTCATTGTGTAGAGAGAGACTCTTTTCCTTCATTGTATAGAGAGAGACTCTTTTCCTTCACTATGTAGAGAGCGACTCTTTTCCTTCACTGCGTAGAGAGAGACTCTTTTCCTTCATTGTGTAGAGAGAGACTCTTTTCCTTCATTGTGTAGAGAGAGACTCTTTTCCTTCACTATGTAGAGAGCGACTCTTTTCCTTCACTGCGTAGAGAGAGACTCTTTTCCTTCATTGTGTAGAGAGAGACTCTTTTCCTTCATTGTGTAGAGAGAGACTCTTTTCCTTCATTGTATAGAGAGCGACTCTTTTCCTTCACTGCGTAGAGAGAGACTCTTTTCCTTCATTGTGTAGAGAGCGACTCTTTTCCTTCACAGTGTAGAGAGCGACTCTTTTCCTTCACTGTGTAGAGAGAGACTCTTTTCCTTCATTGTGTAGAGAGCGACTCTTTTCCTTCATTGTGTAGAGAGCGACTCTTTTCCTTCACAGTGTAGAGAGCGACTCTTTTCCTTCACAGTGTAGAGAGAGACTCTTTTCCTTCACTGCGTAGAGAGCGACTCTTTTCCTTCACTGTGTAGAGAGAGACTCTTTTCCTTCACTATGTAGAGAGAGACTCTTTTCCTTCACTATGTAGAGAGCGACTCTTTTCCTTCACTGTGTAGAGAGCGACTCTTTTCCTTCACTGTGTAGAGAGAGACTCTTTTCCTTCACTATGTAGAGAGAGACTCTTTTCCTTCACTATGTAGAGAGCAACTCTTTTCCTTCACTATGTAGAGAGAGACTCTTTTCCTTCACTATGTAGAGAGAGACTCTTTTCCTTCACAGTGTAGAGAGAGACTCTTTTCCTTCACTATGTAGAGAGCGACTCTTTTCCTTCACAGTGCAGAGAGCGACTCTTTTCCTTCACAGTGCAGAGAGAGACTCTTTTCCTTCACTGTGTAGAGAGCGACTCTTTACCTTCACTGTGTAGAGAGCGACTCTTTACCTTCACTGTGTAGAGAGCGACTCTTTTCCTTCACTGTGTAGAGAGCGACTCTTTGCAGCAGTCACAACACACCTGCTCTGCCTCCTCTCCTGCTGTGACTCACGCTTCATGGTCGTGCAGCAGAGGGCAGCGGGGCAGACAGCGCCACTATGGACACACACTATGAATGGCCAGTGTTGGTGGAAGAAAGCTGACTGCAATAAGATGAGGAAGGTGCAGATCAGACCCGAGAGCTGGACATGTACTGTACTGTTAGCACACACAGGACATCCATCATGGCCGACTCCCTGGGACGCAGCTGAATGCTAACATTAGCATGCTACTATACTCCCCATGACAGTGTTGACATGCTGATGTTCAGTCCGTTTGTACTCAGCAGAACAACGAGTGAGGCTGCAGACAAAAGATGACATGCTGAACGGTGTGAATGCCTTGTGCAGTCCCAACTCCTTGATTAGTCCCTGTGGAGAGGGAGATACATGATCAATGATGATGGTCATTTAGAGTCAAACAGACCATAATGCAGGGGATGCTCTAGGGCGGGGCTTCTGGGGATTGAGGTCGTTACCACGACGTTGTCCACTGTCTGTTTTCGTCTTATAACTTTCAGCCTTTCGCAGTGTGGTTTCACTTCATGAATCGTACTTTGCTTCTCCCTCTTGTGTCACAAGGTGGTTTAGAAACAACCAAGATGTCCACCGCCATGAACCAAGATTTAAAAAGTGACCAACTCAACTTCAACACCGTGGTCCATAACCAACGGTCGACGTTGCTTCTATACAGCTACGGTCTGTACTGTTGGTTGACTTGTTCACTACGGTCTGTACTGTTGGTTGACTTGTTCACTGCGGTCTGTACTGTTGGTTGACTTGTTCATTACGGTCTGTACTGTTGGTTGACTTGTTCACTACGGTCTGTACTGTTGGTTGACTTGTTCACTGCGGTCTGTACTGTTGGTTGACTTGTTCACTATGGTCTGTACTGTTGGTTGACTTGTTCACTACGGTCTGTACTGTTGGTTGACTTGTTCACTACGGTCTGTACTGTTGGTTGACTTGTTCACTATGGTCTGTACTGTTGGTTGACTTGTTCACTATGGTCTGTACTGTTGGTTGACTTGTTCATTATGGTCTGTACTGTTGGTTGACTTGTTCACTACGGTCTGTACTGTAGGTTGACTTGTTCACTGCGGTCTGTACTGTTGGTTGACTTGTTCACTGCGGTCTGTACTGTTGGTTGACTTGTTCACTGCGGTCTGTACTGTTGGTTGACTTGTTCACTATGGTCTGTACTGTAGGTTGACTTGTTCACTGCGGTCTGTACTGTTGGTTGACTTGTTCACTACGGTCTGTACTGTAGGTTGACTTGTTCACTGCGGTCTATACTGTTGGTTGACTTGTTCACTACGGTCTGTACTGTAGGTTGACTTGTTCACTGCAGTCTGTACTGTTGGTTGACTTGTTCACTACGGTCTGTACTGTAGGTTGACTTGTTCACTGCGGTCTGTACTGTTGGTTAACTTGTTCACTACGGTCTGTACTGTTGGTTGACTTGTTCACTACGGTCAACTGTTGGTTGACTTGTTCATTATGGTCTGTAGTGTAGGTTGACTTGTTCACTACGGTCTGTACTGTTGGTTGACTTGTTCACTACGGTCTGTACTGTTGGTTGACTTGTTCACTACGGTCAACTGTTGGTTGAATTGTTCATTATGGTCTGTACTGTTGGTTGACTTGTTCACTACGGTCTGTACTGTTGGTTGACTTGTTCATTACGGTCTGTACTGTTGGTTGACTTGTTCACTACGGTCAACTGTTGGTTGACTTGTTCATTATGGTCTGTAGTGTAGGTTGACTTGTTCACTACGGTCTGTACTGTTGGTTGACTTGTTCACTGCGGTCTGTACTGTTGGTTGACTTGTTCACTACGGTCTGTACTGTAGGTTGACTTGTTCACTGCGGTCTATACTGTTGGTTGACTTGTTCACTACGGTCTGTACTGTAGGTTGACTTGTTCACTGCAGTCTGTACTGTTGGTTGACTTGTTCACTACGGTCTGTACTGTAGGTTGACTTGTTCACTGCGGTCTGTACTGTTGGTTGACTTGTTCACTACGGTCTGTACTGTTGGTTGACTTGTTCACTACGGTCAACTGTTGGTTGACTTGTTCATTATGGTCTGTAGTGTAGGTTGACTTGTTCACTACGGTCTGTACTGTTGGTTGACTTGTTCACTACGGTCTGTACTGTTGGTTGACTTGTTCACTACGGTCAACTGTTGGTTGACTTGTTCATTATGGTCTGTACTGTTGGTTGACTTGTTCACTACGGTCTGTACTGTTGGTTGACTTGTTCATTATGGTCTGTAGTGTAGGTTGACTTGTTCACTACGGTCTGTACTGTTGGTTGACTTGTTCACTGCGGTCTGTACTGTTGGTTGACTTGTTCACTACGGTCTGTACTGTGGTTGACTTGTTCACTACGGTCTGTACTGTAGGTTGACTTGTTCACTGCGGTCTGTACTGTTGGTTGACTTGTTCACTACAGTCTGTACTGTAGGTTGACTTGTTCACTGCGGTCTGTACTGTTGGTTGACTTGTTCACTACGGTCTGTACTGTAGGTTGACTTGTTCACTGCGGTCTGTACTGTTGGTTGACTTGTTCACTACGGTCTGTACTGTAGGTTGACTTGTTCACTGCGGTCTGTACTGTTGGTTGACTTGTTCACTACGGTCTGTACTGTAGGTTGACTTGTTCACTGCGGTCTGTACTGTTGGTTGACTTGTTCACTACGGTCTGTACTGTTGGTTGACTTGTTCACTACGGTCTGTACTGTTGGTTAACTTGTTCACTACGGTCAACTGTTGGTTGACTTGTTCATTATGGTCTGTACTGTTGGTTGACTTGTTCACTACGGTCTGTACTGTTGGTTGACTTGTTCATTACGGTCTGTACTGTTGGTTGACTTGTTCACTACGGTCAACTGTTGGTTGACTTGTTCATTATGGTCCGTAGTGTAGGTTGACTTGTTCACTACGGTCTGTACTGTTGGTTGACTTGTTCATTACGGTCTGTACTGTTGGTTGACTTGTTCACTACGGTCTGTACTGTAGGTTGACTTGTTTGTTGCGGTCAACTGTTGGTTGACTTGTTCATTATGGTCTGTACTGTTGGTTGACTTGTTCACTACGGTCTGTACTGTTGGTTGACTTGTTCATTACGGTCTGTACTGTTGGTTGACTTGTTCACTACGGTCTGTACTGTTGGTTGACTTGTTCACTACGGTCTGTACTGTAGGTTGACTTGTTCACTGCGGTCTGTACTGTTGGTTGACTTGTTCACTACGGTCTGTACTGTAGGTTGACTTGTTCACTGCGGTCTGTACTGTTGGTTGACTTGTTCACTACGGTCTGTACTGTAGGTTGACTTGTTCACTGCGGTCTGTACTGTTGGTTGACTTGTTCACTACGGTCTGTACTGTTGGTTGACTTGTTCACTACGGTCTGTACTGTTGGTTGACTTGTTCACTACGGTCAACTGTTGGTTGACTTGTTCATTATGGTCTGTACTGTTGGTTGACTTGTTCACTACGGTCTGTACTGTTGGTTGACTTGTTCATTACGGTCTGTACTGTTGGTTGACTTGTTCACTACGGTCAACTGTTGGTTGACTTGTTCATTATGGTCTGTAGTGTAGGTTGACTTGTTCACTACGGTCTGTACTGTTGGTTGACTTGTTCATTACGGTCTGTACTGTTGGTTGACTTGTTCACTACGGTCTGTACTGTAGGTTGACTTGTTTGTTGCGGTCAACTGTTGGTTGACTTGTTCATTATGGTCTGTACTGTTGGTTGACTTGTTCACTACGGTCTGTACTGTTGGTTGACTTGTTCATTACGGTCTGTACTGTTGGTTGACTTGTTCACTACGGTCAACTGTTGGTTGACTTGTTCATTATGGTCTGTAGTGTAGGTGGACTTGTTCACTACGGTCTGTAGTGTAGGTTGACTTGTTCACTACGGTCTGTACTGTAGGTTGACTTGTTCATTATGGTCTGTAGTGTTGGTTGACTTGTTCACTACGGTCTGTACTGTAGGTTGACTTGTTCACTACGGTCTGTAGTGTAGGTTGACTTGTTCACTACGGTCTGTAGTGTAGGTTGACTTGTTCACTACGGTCTGTAGTGTAGGTTGACTTGTTCATTATGGTCTGTAGTGTTGGTTGACTTGTTCATTACGGTCTGTACTGTAGGTGGACTTGTTCATTACGGTCTGTAGTGTAGGTTGACTTGTTCACTACGGTCTGTACTGTAGGTGGACTTGTTCACTACGGTCTGTACTGTAGGTTGACTTGTTCATTACGGTCTGTAGTGTAGGTTGACTTGTTCATTACGGTCTGTAGTGTTGGTTGACTTGTTCACTACGGTCTGTACTGTTGGTTGACTTGTTCACTACGGTCTGTACTGTTGGTTGACTTGTTCATTACGGTCTGTACTGTTGGTTGACTTGTTCACTACGGTCTGTACTGTAGGTTGACTTGTTCACTGCGGTCTGTACTGTTGGTTGACTTGTTCACTACGGTCTGTACTGTAGGTTGACTTGTTCACTGCGGTCTGTACTGTTGGTTGACTTGTTCACTACGGTCTGTACTGTAGGTTGACTTGTTCACTGCGGTCTGTACTGTTGGTTGACTTGTTCACTACGGTCTGTACTGTTGGTTGACTTGTTCATTATGGTCTGTAGTGTTGGTTGACTTGTTCACTACGGTCTGTACTGTAGGTTGACTTGTTCACTACGGTCTGTAGTGTAGGTTGACTTGTTCACTACGGTCTGTAGTGTAGGTTGACTTGTTCACTACGGTCTGTAGTGTAGGTTGACTTGTTCATTATGGTCTGTAGTGTTGGTTGACTTGTTCACTACGGTCTGTAGTGTAGGTTGACATGTTCATTACGGTCTGTACTGTAGGTGGACTTGTTCATTACGGTCTGTAGTGTAGGTTGACTTGTTCACTACGGTCTGTACTGTAGGTGGACTTGTTCACTACGGTCTGTACTGTAGGTTGACTTGTTCATTACGGTCTGTAGTGTAGGTTGACTTGTTCATTACGGTCTGTAGTGTTGGTTGACTTGTTCACTACGGTCTGTACTGTTGGTTGACTTGTTCATTACGGTCTGTACTGTTGGTTGACTTGTTCACTACGGTCTGTACTGTAGGTTGACTTGTTTGTTACGGTCAACTGTTGGTTGACTTGTTCATTATGGTCTGTACTGTTGGTTGACTTGTTCACTACGGTCTGTACTGTAGGTTGACTTGTTTGTTACGGTCAACTGTTGGTTGACTTGTTCATTATGGTCTGTACTGTTGGTTGACTTGTTCACTACGGTCTGTACTGTTGGTTGACTTGTTCATTACGGTCTGTACTGTTGGTTGACTTGTTCACTACGGTCAACTGTTGGTTGACTTGTTCATTATGGTCTGTAGTGTAGGTTGACTTGTTCACTACGGTCTATACTGTTGGTTGACTTGTTCATTACGGTCTGTACTGTTGGTTGACTTGTTCACTGCGGTCTGTACTGTAGGTGGACTTGTTCATTACGGTCTGTTGTGTAGGTTGACATGTTCACTACGGTCTGTAGTGTAGGTTGACATGTTCACTACGGTCTGTAGTGTAGGTGGACTTGTTCACTATGGTCTGTGCTGTAGGTGGACTTGTTCACTACGGTCTGTACTGTAGGTGGACTTGTTCATTACGGTCTGTAGTGTTGGTTGACTTGTTCACTACGGTCTGTACTGTAGGTGGACTTGTTCATTACGGTCTGTACTGTAGGTGGACTTGTTCATTACGGTCTGTAGTGTAGGTTGACTTGTTCATTACGGTTTGTACTGTAGGTGGACTTGTTCATTACGGTCTGTACTGTAGGTTGACTTGTTCATTACGGTCTGTACTGTAGGTGGACTTGTTCATTACGGTCTGTAGTGTAGGTTGACATGTTCACTACGTTATGTAGTGTAGGTGGACTTGTTCACTATGGTCTGTACTGTAGGTGGACTTGTTCATTACGGTCTGTAGTGTAGGTTGACTTGTTCATTACGGTCTGTAGTGTTGGTTGACTTGTTCACTACGGTCTGTACTGTAGGTGGACTTGTTCATCACGGTCTGTAGTGTAGGTTGACATGTTCACTACGGTCTGTAGTGTAGGTTGACATGTTCATTACGGTCTGTAGTGTTGGTTGACTTGTTCACCACGGTCTGTACTGTAGGTGGACTTGTTCATTACGGTCTGTAGTGTTGGTTGACTTGTTCACTACGGTCTGTACTGTAGGTGGACTTGTTCATCACGGTCTGTAGTGTAGGTTGACATGTTCACTACGGTCTGTAGTGTAGGTTGACATGTTCATTACGGTCTGTAGTGTTGGTTGACTTGTTCACCACGGTCTGTACTGTAGGTGGACTTGTTCATTACGGTCTGTTGTGTAGGTTGACATGTTCACTACGGTCTGTAGTGTAGGTTGACATGTTCACTACGGTCTGTAGTGTAGGTGGACTTGTTCACTATGGTCTGTACTGTAGGTGGACTTGTTCATTACGGTCTGTAGTGTCGGTTGACTTGTTTATTACGGTCTGTAGTGTTGGTTGACTTGTTCACTACGGTCTGTACTGTAGGTGGACTTGTTCATTACGGTCTGTAGTGTAGGTTGACTTGTTCATTACGGTCTGTAGTGTTGGTTGACTTGTTCATTATGGTCTGTACTGTAGGTGGACTTGTTCATTACGGTCTGTACTGTAGGTTGACTTGTTCACTACGGTCTGTAGTGTAGGTTGACTTGTTCATTACGGTCTGTAGTGTTAGTTGACTTGTTCATTATGGTCTGTACTGTAGGTTGACTTGTTCACTATGGTCTGTAGTGTAGGTTGACTTGTTCACTACGGTCTGTACTGTAGGTGGACTTGTTCATTACGGTCTGTAGTGTAGGTTGACTTGTTCATTACGGTCTGTACTGTAGGTGGACTTGTTCATTACGGTCTGTAGTGTAGGTTGACTTGTTCACTACGGTCTGTAGTGTAGGTTGACTTGTTCACTACGGTCTGTACTGTAGGTGGACTTGTTCATTACGGTCTGTAGTGTAGGTTGACTTGTTCATTACGGTCTGTAGTGTTGGTTGACTTGTTCATTACGGTCTGTACTGTAGGTGGACTTGTTCATTACGGTCTGTACTGTAGGTTGACTTGTTCACTATGGTCTGTAGTGTAGGTTGACTTGTTCACTACGGTCTGTACTGTTGGTTGACTTGTTCATTACGGTCTGTACTGTAGGTTGACTTGTTCACTACGGTCTGTAGTGTAGGTGGACTTGTTCACTATGGTCTGTAGTGGAGGTGGACTTCGTTGAAGGACGTGAGGCTTGTCACTGGACCGTCTGGCAGATGGTTCCACACACACTGTCCTACCGGTGCTGCCAGCAGAGCAGGTGTTGGGTTTCAGTCAGACAGGATTACCACCTGATCGCTCAGTCCAACAGCAACATCGCTATGCTAGAAAGCTAATAGCTCGTATCGCTCCCTTCGCTGCAGCACACCTGAACTGAGAGGCAGTATCCCAGTAACTGCTGATAAATAGACACCAGGCTGCTGGTCATTAGGGTAATGGCCCCAGGTATCCGGATACTTCCTCTCAGTCTGGCTTTGTTTGCTCTGCTTGTTTTTCATCATCGTTTTAATGCCGTTGACTTCAGCTCAGCTATTGCTTTCATCGTATGTTCCATCCTGCCAGGCGATGTAGGAAGGTTTTTCATCAGTAACACGTATGGTGACGGATGTGTCTGTCAATAACCATATGGTTTCTTTTGTTTAAGAGTTTTGTACATGAATAAAATAATAAAGGGAAATAAAGTTAACTCCGGTGACAAGAGTTGTAAATCTTTTTAAAATTCCATGAGATCCTGTGATTAACTAGTAGTAGTGACCGTGATGGATAATGGGGCCAGGAGCTATGGGGCTATACGTTGGCTGGTATTACTTTATGAAACAGTTATTGGTATCCGCACAAAATGTGGCACATGACATGGAACACACCAACAGGAACAAAGACAGTCTGACAGGGGGCAAGGGAAAGCGGGGGAGTATACATAGGAGAGGTGAAACACAGGTGTAGGGAATCACAATCAGAGGACACACATGGGGGTGGCTGAGGGCAGGTGAAGGGAATCAAGAGACACACATACACACAACCAATTAAGACAACCCACAGGGCGTTACAGTACCCCCCCGCTCCTCAAAGGGCGGATTCCAGAGGACCAAAAACTCAAGCCAAAACTAAACGTAGTCCCCTAGGGTGGGTGGAGGGGCAACGGAGGAGGGACCAGGAGACAGAAGCAGTCCGGGGGGCGGGCCGAAGGACGGCCACCAGGCAGGAGGGCGCGCTCCGGTCGGCGGCCAGGAGGACGGCCATCAGAGCGGGACACTGGAGGGAACCCTGACGGGGACCGGGACCCTGGAGGGGAACGGGACACTGGAGAGGAACGGGACCCTGGAGGGGAACGGGACACTGGAGAGGACCCTGGAGGGGAACGGGACCCTGGAGGGGAACGGGACACTGGAGAGGACCCTGGAGGGGAACGAGACACTGGAGGGGAACGGGACACTGGAGAGGACCCTGGAGAGGACCCTGGAGGGGAACGGGACACTGGAGGGGAACGGGACACTGGAGAGGACCCTGGAGGGGAACGGGACACTGGAGGGGAACGGGACACTGGAGGGGAACGGGACACTGGAGAGGACCCTGGAGAGGAACGGGACACTGGAGGGGAACGGGACACTGGAGAGGAACGGGACCCTGGAGGGGAACGGGACACTGGAGAGGACCCTGGAGGGGAACTGGACCCTGGAGGGGAACGGGACACTGGAGGGGAACGGGACACTGGAGAGGACCCTGGAGGGGAACGGGACACTGGAGGGGAACGGGACACTGGAGAGGAACGGGACACTGGAGGGGAACGGGACACTGGAGAGGACCCTGGAGAGGAACGGGACACTGGAGGGGAACGGGACACTGGAGAGGACCCTGGAGGGGAACGGGACACTGGAGAGGACCCTGGAGGGGAACTGGACCCTGGAGGGGAACGGGACACTGGAGAGGACCCTGGAGGGGAACGGGACCCTGGAGGGGAACGGGACACTGGAGAGGAACGGGACACTGGAGAGGACCCTGGAGGGGAACGAGACACTGGAGGGGAACGGGACACTGGAGGGGAACGGGACACTGGAGAGGACCCTGGAGGGGAACGGGACACTGGAGGGGAACGGGACACTGGAGAGGAACGGGACACTGGAGAGGACCCTGGAGGGGAACGGGACACTGGAGAGGACCCTGGAGGGGAACGGGACACTGGAGAGGACCCTGGAGGGGAACGGGACACTGGAGGGGACACTGGAGGGGAACGGGACACTGGAGGGAACCCTGGAGGGGAACGGGACACTGGAAGGGAACCTGGAGGGGAACGGGACACTGGAAGGGAACCTGGAGGGGAACGGGACACTGGAGGGAACCCTGGAGGGGAACGGGACACTGGAAGGGAACCTGCAGGGAACCTGCAGGGAACCTGCAGGGCGGCAGGGCGGCAGCTGGGACACTAATGTGTCGTGATGCGACACATTATCAGCTTTTAATTGCAAACACGTTCGCAAACAGTTCCTCTTTACTCACAGCAACAAGCCAATGTCCACTCTGCTTTCAGCTCTTTAGGCTCCACCAACTTCCACAACAGATCTGCCTGTTCAGTTGTGAATGCTCCACTAGACGACCAGCTAGTCCCTCACTGGGAAAGCAGACGTTCCCAATGTGTTTGCTGTGCAGGTTTTACTGCAGGGTTCTTACGGTCATGGAAAACCTGGAAAAGTCATGGAATTTTAAAATGGTAAAAGTCCTTGAAAAAAATTTAATCCCCAAAGTTTAGTAAAAGTCATGTAAATGTGTTATATTCATGTGTTCATGACGTTCGTTTACGCTGAGTTTGAAATAATTAATATGCTTTTAAAAGAAAGAAGCTCAAAATATAAGCTGTTTGTACGTTGGTACATAGAGGGTGTTAAGAAGTAAAGATGGAGGGACTTAGGACCCAGGGGAATGTAGGTGAAAAAAAAACAGGACGGAGTTTCTTCTTTTACCCAGCATGCAGTTTGGCGGTGTAATTTTATAAATGTACAATTATTGGTGTTACAAATTGGTTATGTGTCACAAACTGTTGTGTTGTGATGTTTTACCTGTCAAAGAGCATTAGTTGTGGGTTATTATTATTACTAAAGTTATAATCATGACTAAAGTTACAACATGACTAAAGTTACAACATGACTAAAGTTATAACATAACTGAAGTTATAACATGACTAAAGTTATAACATGACTAAAGTTATAACGTGACAAAAGTTTTAACCATGACTAAAGTTACAACGTGACTAAAGTTACAACATGACTAAAGTTACAACATGATTACATTTATAACCATGATTAAAGTTATAACATGACTAAAGTTATAACATGATTAAAGTTATAACCATGACTAAAGTTATAAAATGATTAAAGTTATAACCATGACTAAAGTTATAACATGACTAAAGTTACAACATGACTAAAGTTACAACAGGACTAAAGTTACAACATAACTAAAGTTACAACATGACTAAAGTTATAACATGACTAAAGTTACAACCATGACTAAAGTCATAACATGACTAAAGTTATAACATGACTAAAGTTACAACTATGACTAAAGTTATGAACATGATTAAAGTTATGAACATGACTAAAGTTATAACATGACTAAAGTTACAACCATGACTAAAGATATAACCATGACTAAAGTTATAACATGACTAAAGTTACAACTATGACTAAAGTTATAACATGATTAAAGTTATAACCATGACTAAAGTTATAACATGATTAAAGTCATAACATGACTAAAGTTACAACTATGATTAAAGTTATAACATGATTAAAGTTATAACCATGATTAAAGTTATAACCAGTTATAACCATGACTAAAGTTATAACATGATTAAAGTCATAACATGACTAAAGTCATAACATGACTAAAGTAACAACTATGACTAAAGTTATAACATGATTAAAGTTATAACATGATTAAAGTTATAACCATGACTAAAGTTACAACCATGACTAAAGTTATAGCATGACTAAAGTTATAACATGACTAAAGTTACAACATGACTAAAGTCATAACATGACTAAAGTTATAACATGACTAAAGTTACAACTATGACTAAAGTTATAACATGACTAAAGTTGTAACATGATTAAAGTTATAACCATGACTAAAGTTATAACATGACTAAAGTTGTAACATGATTAAAGTTATAACCATGACTAAAGTTATAATATAACTAAAGTTATAACCATGACTAAAGTTACAACCATGACTAAAGTTATAACCATGACTAAAGTTATAACATGACTAAAGTTATGAACATGACTAAAGTTATAACATGACTAAAGTTACAACTATGACTAAAGTTATAACATGATTAAAGTTATGACATGATTAAAGTTATAACCATGACCAAAGTTACAACATGACTAAAGTCATAACATGACTAAAGTTATAACATGACTAAAGTTACAACTATGACTAAAGTTATAACATGACTAAAGTTGTAACATGATTAAAGTTATAACCATGACTAAAGTTATAACATGACTAAAGTTGTAACATGATTAAAGTTATAACCATGACTAAAGTTATAATATAACTAAAGTTATAACCATGACTAAAGTTACAACCATGACTAAAGTTACAACATGACTAAAGTTATAAACATGACTAAAGTTATAACATGAATAAAGTTATAACATGAATAAAATTATAACATGACTAAAGTTACAACTATGACTAAAGTTATAACATGATTAAAGTTATGAACATGATTAAAGTTATAACATGACTAAAGTTACAACCATGACTAAAGATATAACCATGACTAAAGTTATAACATGACTAAAGTTACAACTATGACTAAAGTTATAACATGATTAAAGTTATAACCATGACTAAAGTTATAACATGATTAAAGTCATAACATGACTAAAGTTACAACTATGATTAAAGTTATAACATGATTAAAGTTATAACCATGATTAAAGTTATAACCAGTTATAACCATGACTAAAGTTATAACATGATTAAAGTCATAACATGACTAAAGTCATAACATGACTAAAGTAACAACTATGACTAAAGTTATAACATGATTAAAGTTATAACCATGACTAAAGTTACAACCATGACTAAAGTTATAGCATGACTAAAGTTATAACATGACTAAAGTTACAACATGACTAAAGTCATAACATGACTAAAGTTATAACATGACTAAAGTTACAACTATGACTAAAGTTATAACATGACTAAAGTTGTAACATGATTAAAGTTATAACCATGACTAAAGTTATAACATGACTAAAGTTGTAACATGATTAAAGTTATAACCATGACTAAAGTTATAATATAACTAAAGTTATAACCATGACTAAAGTTACAACCATGACTAAAGTTACAACATGACTAAAGTTATAAACATGACTAAAGTTATAACATGAATAAAGTTATAACATGAATAAAATTATAACATGACTAAAGTTACAACTATGACTAAAGTTATAACATGATTAAAGTTATGAACATGATTAAAGTTATAACATGACTAAAGTTACAACCATGACTAAAGTTATAACCATGACTAAAGTTATAACATGACTAAAGTTATGAACATGACTAAAGTTATAACATGACTAAAGTTACAACTATTACTAAAGTTATAACATGATTAAAGTTATGACATGATTAAAGTTATAACCATGACCAAAGTTATAATATGATTAAAGTCATAACATGACTAAAGTCATAACATGACTAAAGTTACAACTATGACTAAAGTTATAACATGATTAAAGTTACAACATGATTAAAGTTATAACCATGACCAAAGTTATAACATGATTAAAGTTATAACCATGACTAAAGTTATAACATGACTAAAGTTATAACATGATTAAAGTTATAACCATGACTAAAGTTATAACATGACTAAAGTCATAACATGACTAAAGTTATAACCATGACTAAAGTTACAACATGACTAAAGTTATAACCATGACTAAAGTTATAACATGACTAAAGTTATAAACATTACTAAATGTTGACTAATCACTAATGTGATTACTAATGTTATAACATGACTAAAGTAATAAACATGACTCAGTCTCAATACACGTAATACAAGTAGCTCTGACCGGCGCAGCGGTTAGCTGTGAAAAATAAATGTTGCTGCCTACTGAAGAGCGACAACAGTCGTTACGGCTATGCACCGGTATGACGGTATATGAAACATTCATACCGTATGGAAATGTGAAACCGGTATACCACACAGCCCTAAAATGACTCATTTCTTGTGATGTTGAACATTCAGTGTGAGCAGTGAATGTGAGCGCTGAACATGTCCTCGCTCTCTGTGTCTCAGCGCAGCACTGATGGCTTCTGGAAGTCGGTGGCCCGGTACGTTCCGAGAGAGCCGGGCGACATGCGCATCCTGAACCCGTTCTTCATCCAGGAGGCCTCCTTCAAGCTCATCGGTCTTCCTCACAACAAGGGCCAGATGGGCCGAGGGGTGAGAGACCTGCTGTCCTCTGGCAGCCGCCTTCCTCTCAGGTTGAGGGGCAGCAGCAGCCGCTTCTCACCCGGCGGCGAGCTGACAGTCAGGCCCGGAGCCTCTGGTTGTCTGTCTGCATTACCGTGGACACACAGCAGGCTTCAGCCCTAAAACAACATGCAACCATAAGGCTGTTATAAATAGAACCATTCTTCAGGTTTCACATCTGTGAGATCTCCACTCGATAACCGTTTAAATAACGCCGGTCTCTGCAGACGCCACGTGTTCTCTGAGCCGCATAATGTCTGTGTTTCAGAATATCCCGACCCTGGGGGCGGTGGCCATAACGATGGCCCTTCATAACTGCGATGAAGTGGCGGTGGCCGGCTTCGGCTACAACATGAGCACCCCGTACGCGCCCCTGCACTACTACGAGAAGATCCGGATGGCGGCCATCAAAGAGGTAAGTGGTGTCTCTGTGAAGTCTCATCTTCTCTCAATCAATCCAACGGTCTCATTACCGTACAGGTGAGTCTTTTGTTAGTTAGGGACCCTAACTCATAGACCACGATGTGAATACCAGACCCTATTGTCTTGATCTCTAACTCATAGACCACTATGTGAATACCAGACCCCATTGTCTTAGATCCCTAACTCATAGACCACAATGTGAATACCAGACCCTATTGTCTTGATCTCTAACTCATAGACCACGATGTGAATACCAGACCCTATTGTCTTGATCCCTAACTCATAGACCACGATGTGAATACCAGACCCTATTGTCTTGATCTCTAACTCATAGACCACGATGTGAATACCAGACCCTATTGTCTTGATCTCTAACTCATAGACCACTATGTGAATACCAGACCCTATTGTCTTGATCTGTAACTCATAGACCACGATGTGAATACCAGACCCTATTGTCTTAGATCCCTAACTCATAGACCACGATGTGAATACCAGACCCTATTGTCTTGATCTCTAACTCATAGACCATGATGTGAATACCAGACCCTATTGTCTTGATCTCTAACTCATAGACCATGATGTGAATACCAGACCCTATTGTCTTGATCTCTAACTCATAGACCACGATGTGAATACCAGACCCTATTGTCTTGATCTCTAACTCATAGACCACCATGTGAATACCAGACCCTATTGTCTTGATCTCTAACTCATAGACCATGATGTGAATACCAGACCCTATTGTCTTGATCTCTAACTCATAGACCACTATGTGAATACCAGACCCCATTGTCTTAGATCCCTAACTCATAGACCACAATGTGAATACCAGACCCTATTGTCTTGATCTCTAACTCATAGACCACGATGTGAATACCAGACCCTATTGTCTTGATCCCTAACTCATAGACCACGATGTGAATACCAGACCCTATTGTCTTGATCTCTAACTCATAGACCACGATGTGAATACCAGACCCTATTGTCTTGATCTCTAACTCATAGACCACTATGTGAATACCAGACCCTATTGTCTTGATCTGTAACTCATAGACCACGATGTGAATACCAGACCCTATTGTCTTAGATCCCTAACTCATAGACCACGATGTGAATACCAGACCCTATTGTCTTGATCTCTAACTCATAGACCATGATGTGAATACCAGACCCTATTGTCTTGATCTCTAACTCATAGACCATGATGTGAATACCAGACCCTATTGTCTTGATCTCTAACTCATAGACCACGATGTGAATACCAGACCCTATTGTCTTGATCTCTAACTCATAGACCACCATGTGAATACCAGACCCTATTGTCTTGATCTCTAACTCATAGACCATGATGTGAATACCAGACCCTATTGTCTTGATCTCTAACTCATAGACCACAATGTGAATACCAGACCCTATTGTCTTGATCTCTAACTCATAGACCACAATGTGAATACCAGACCCTATTGTCTTGATCTCTAACTCATAGACCACGATGTGAATACCAGACCCTATTGTCTTGATCTCTAACTCATAGACCACGATGTGAATACCAGACCCTATTGTCTTGATCTCTAACTCATAGACCACAATGTGAATACCAGACCCTATTGTCTTGATCTCTAACTCATAGACCATGATGTGAATACCAGACCCTATTGTCTTGATCTGTAACTCATAGACCACGATGTGAATACCAGACCCTATTGTCTTAGATCCCTAACTCATAGACCACGATGTGAATACCAGACCCTATTGTCTTGATCTCTAACTCATAGACCACGATGTGAATACCAGACCCTATTGTCTTGATCTCTAACTCATAGACCACGATGTGAATACCAGACCCTATTGTCTTGATCTCTAACTCATAGACCACAATGTGAATACCAGACCCTATTGTCTTGATCTCTAACTCATAGACCACGATGTGAATACCAGACCCTATTGTCTTGATCTCTAACTCATAGACTCATAAACTTATTTTCAGCATAAATATGATCAAAAGTCAAGAGATTCCCCAAAAATGATTCCTCCATTGCTCCCCGAGTTTTTTAATTGTGTTGTTCGGTGCCTTCCCATCATCCCAGACTAATACTGCACATCTTTAGAAGGATTATGACCTAAAGCATCTACATCTGCAATTATAATCACAGTAAACACAAGCATTGACATGTTAGGAAGCATATTCAGTCCAAAAAACGTGTTTTTCAGTTCACTAGATATGGATCTTCAGTCTTCTCGTTGAGCTTCATGCCTCATCAGTTTTCCTAGAAGGAGACAAACATCTTCCATTCATAACCCATTTTCAGATCCTCGGAGTGGATTGGATCGCTTTAGGGATGCAGCTTTAACACATGAAGCATAGACTTCTATACAACCAGAGGAGTCGCCACCCTGGTGGTCAGTAGAGAGAATGCAGCTTTAACACATAAAGCATAGACTTCTATACAAACAGAGGAGTCACCCCCTGGTGGTCAGGAGAGAATGCTGCTTTAACACATGCAGCATAGACTTCTATACAACCAGAGGAGTCGCCCCCTGGTGGTCAGGAGAGAGAATGCAGCTTTAACACATGAAGCATAGGATTCTATACAACCAGAGTTGGTGGTAGTGTGAACACAGCATGAGATGGTCCAATGAGTCTAAAAAAGGCTGTGTCCTCTTCACAGCAAATTAGCTCCTGAAACCTTTACGAATTCTGGGTGGTGAATTCACAGTTCAGCTCGATGATTCATCCCCTCCGACCGCAGGTGTGTGACCCACTATTTCCTGCTCGTTTTACTCTTAATAGACTTAATCCTCCCACACGATATCAAAACCTCTAGATTTGTTAGCATTCTCACCGACCTGTCAACCAACATCTATTTGTTAGCTTTGGAAAGGTTTACGCTGAACTGGAACAGTTTACTGGGACCTTTCCTCTCATCTGAAAGGCCTCTCATAAGGGATTTACCCAGCATGCAGCGCAGTAGCCCGGGATTGTGTATGAAATCTCAAGTGCAGCAACGTTGCCGGGTGCCAGTTTTTGAGAGCGGTCACGGCGCACTACATGCAGCGGCGGAGCTGCTCATGAATCACTCTTAGCCAGGTCACCGAGACGGACATGCAGCCCTTCATCCTGTCTCACCCACTGCCTCGGCCTTGTTTCAGCTCCCAGAGGCTCGGCCCGGCATGGATCATGAGACCCACATGGACCGATCCAACAAGACACCACCATGTTGATCTTCTTTCTTTAAGCTCAATTAAATGAGACAATTTTAAATATGACTTAAATAATTAACACTTTGCTAAAGAAGAAAACCAAACAGACTTTGTTAGTTGCACGGCTTAGTTTCTAAAGATCTTAACATTAGCATGGCTATTTCTAAATGAATTCTCCCTGACCAATCAGTGGTCTGAAGTGTCTTGACTCCAGGTAGCATCCACAACTTTAGCTCATGGAAACATGGATAAAACAACCTTTCAACCCAAAAGCTGACGAACCGAGACAAACCAAGCCTGTTGGTTCCTCACCTGTTGGTTCCCCAACATTACGAGTGTTTGTTTTATGTAAAGGTACAAAAAGCCTTCGGCAGACAGATCAACGACCAGCATCACCATCCCAAGCCCTGCCAGAAAACTTTGTTTGATGATATTCCACTAGTACTATGCTTAGTTTGCTGAAAGTGTAAATAAAAAAGTTCTGTGCCGTCTGCAATAAATCCCACGGCCTGCCGTCCCGTCCTCATGTGTCTGTCCCCTCTGCAGTCCTGGACCCACAACATATCGAGAGAGAAGGAGTTCCTGCTGAAGCTGGTGAAGGCTGGAGTCATCCAGGACTTGACCAACGGGATCTGCGGTTCAGGATGCTGAAGGTCCTCGCTCAGCATCCCGCTGGATGGAGGGATGCATGCAGCACTGTGCTCACCTTCCAGCGGCTCCAGCGCCTGAGGAGGGAACCTCCAGGCTCCAGAGGTCCAGAGAGAGCAGCGGTCACACACGTGTGTTTCAATGAGCCTCAGTGACCACAACACACTGCAGTGTTGGACATTGTCATATTGCAAGCCTCTGTATTTAGCTCGTCCTAGTTGCAGGTTAGTGTTTATTTACATGGTTTGGCCACGTGCCCTGGCTCCATGGGGCACGTCCTGGCTCCTCCTCCTGGAACTGTGCAGGGGAGGACAACGATGTTGGTTTAAGTATTGAGCCTGTGCCAAGTTTACCTCTACAAGTGTCCTTCTGCTCACACCTCTGAATGTAGTCTGCATCAATCGTTTGAGTTTAGTTTAGTTCATGTTAAACAGGGTGAAAGCCCACTGCGTGACCGTCCTGGACCAGACCCCCGTTCCAGACCCCCTACATCAGAGCCACATGGCCGTCACCAAGCAGTCAGTATGCAGCCAGAAGGCCTCAGCATGAACACCGTTTGTTTACACAATGTAAAAGTACAACCATAACATTGATAACATGTTACACACTGACTGCTAGACCGATGCAGAAGAGTCACACGTCTGTAGTTCACGAGGCAGCACGATGCGACCATCAGCAGCATCTTTGTGGCTCCACTCATGTTGATAAGATGCACTTCATTTGCTACTGACTTTGGCCTAAAATACACGGTCGCTCTAAAGTGTGGAAACAGCTGGTAAATGTATGTTGTTCTTCTTTCCTTCAATAATAACTTGTATAACGGATAAGCGCCGTACAATTCAGACTAAATGTATGATTTACATTTGAAGTAGCTTTGGCCCCAAAAGATGAAGTGACTTTAGTCCAGGACGGAGGAGACTGCTGTTGGGACCGGGGTTTGTAATGCAAAGTGTGGCCCTTGATCATTATTATTGTTTGTTTTTCTTTGGACCTTGTTCAGTCCTCTTCATCTGACTCCCCAAACACGCTTTTGGGGAAAGAGATTCACAACTTTTGAACGGTTTCTCTTGTTTGTTTCTGTTCCCCGTCATAAACAGACATTATGTTCTTTATTCTCTGAAACAATAAGTGAAATATGTTTGTTAAGGAACAAGCATTGTCCTTCTCAAACCCTTCCAGTGAAGGTGTCAGCTGGAATGGAAACCCTGACGGGTCTTAAAAGTTAGTTTTCTCATGAGTGACCCTGGGTCACTGTTGTTGGCCACATGTTGTGAATCACACTCTACATGCTCATAGTTTTTGGCCGGCATATCTTTTGGATTGAATGATCACGTTTTCTTCTCAACAGCCCGTGTTAACCCCATTCCACCCAAAGAAGATGTTATAATAGTAAGAAGATGATTTGCTTGCATGACTAACATGTGAATCATACCACACACCTGTCCATCACACAGGGTTAGCTTGATTTGATTGAGGGATTAATGACAGCAACAAGTCCTTCAGCTAGAGCTGCATTGTGACTCATGAAGTATGTTAGAGATATGACTTATCATTATGGTCATGAACAGAAACATATCACTACAATTCAGATGCTATATGAAATCATTAGGATCTGTTGGGATCTGTTTATATAGCGTTTCTCTAGTCTCTGACCCCTCAAAGTCCCCATGGTGTCCCCCAGGATTCAGTGCTGGGTCCCTTCTCTTTATCCTCCACATGCTTCCACATGGACAGATCCTCCACCGCTATTATGCTGATGACACTCAGCTTTACACTGCTGATCCATCTCAAGACCTTCACTGCTGATCCATATCACTACTGATCCATATCAAGACCTTCACTAATGATCCAGATAACTACTGATCCATATCACTGCTGATCCATATCACTGCTGATCCATATCAAGACATTCAGTACTGATCCATATCAAGACCTTCACTACTGATCCATGTCAAGACCTTCACTACTGATCCATATCACTACTGATCCATATCAAGACCTTCACTACTGATCCATATCAAGACCTTCACTACTGATCCATGTCAAGACCTTCACTACTGATCCATATCAAGACCTTCACTACTGATCCATGTCAAGACCTTCACTACTGATCCATATCACTAATGATCCACATCAAGACCTTCACTACTGATCCATGTCAAGACCTTCACTACTGATCCATGTCAAGACCTTCACTACTGATCCATATCAAGACCTTCACTACTGATCCATGTCAAGACCTTCACTGCTGATCCATATCACTACTGATCCATATCAAGACCTTCACTACTGATCCATATCACTACTGATCCATATCAAGACCGTCACTGCTGATCCATATCACTACTGATCCATATCAAGACCGTCACTGCTGATCCATATCACTACTGATCCATATCAAGACCTTCACTACTGATCCATGTCAAGACCTTCACTACTGACCCATATCAAGACCTTCACTACTGATCCATGTCAAGACCTTCACTACTGATCCATGTCAAGACCTTCACTACTGATCCATGTCAAGACCTTCACTACTGATCCATGTCAAGACCTTCACTACTGATCCATGTCAAGACCTTCACTACTGATCCATGTCAAGACCTTCACTACTGATCCATGTCAAGACCTTCACTACTGATCCATATCACTACTGATCCATATCAAGACCTTCACTGCTGATCCATGTCAAGACCTTCACTGCTGATCCATGTCAAGACCTTCACTACTGACCCATATCAAGACCTTCACTACTGATCCATGTCAAGACCTTCACTACTGATCCATGTCAAGACCTTCACTACTGATCCATGTCAAGACCTTCACTACTGATCCATGTCAAGACCTTCACTACTGATCCATGTCAAGACCTTCACTACTGATCCATGTCAAGACCTTCACTACTGATCCATATCACTACTGATCCATGTCAAGACCTTCACTACTGATCCATGTCAAGACCTTCACTACTGATCCATGTCAAGACCTTCACTACTGATCCATGTCAAGACCTTCACTACTGATCCATATCACTACTGATCCATATCAAGACCTTCACTGCTGATCCATGTCAAGACCTTCACTGCTGATCCATGTCAAGACCTTCACTACTGACCCATATCAAGACCTTCACTACTGATCCATGTCAAGACCTTCACTACTGATCCATGTCAAGACCTTCACTACTGATCCATGTCAAGACCTTCACTACTGACCCATATCAAGACCTTCACTACTGACCCATGTCAAGACCTTCACTACTGATCCATGTCAAGACCTTCACTACTGATCCATGTCAAGACCTTCACTTTACCAAACTTTGAAAAGCGCGATATAAACCTGATGTATTATTATTATTATTATTATTATTATTATTATTAGAACACGGGCCAGCATGTATGACATGTAGGCTGCATCCAAAACCATCCAAAATGACTTCAGGTGCGCTGAATGACTTCAATGGCTTGAATCAGGATGGAGCTTTATGAATCTATCACTTTATTTACTCACCTGTATTGTGAAACCTGTGTGTTGCTTCATGCACTCGCCTCGCTGGAGGTGTTCATGGACTGGACGCTGGTCAAATGCTCAAGCCAAAGTATTCATATATTTATTGCAGGCTGTGCAAAAGAAAGTGTTAAAGAATAAAGATGTAAGTGATGCTGTATTCTTAACGTCTGTCGTTTTATTCTTTTCATCATTGCAGCATTAGAATCGTTCAAAGTGTAAAATCATGTTTTTGAGAAAAAGGAGAACCGGAAAGACATTCAAAAGTCATTTTAAATGTACTTTATAAATGTGTTAATCAACATATAAATGTGTGCTGACGGTGACAGCCGGCAGATAGTGTTCAACCAGCAGTCATGTGACCTGATGCCACACTCAGCTGGACCGAGCGGTCTTATAAGACCTGCCTTCTGTTTGTGGATCCCTCTGTTTCCTCTCGTCCTGCATGACATTCAAGGCATCCTGTAGTTTGCAGAGGGATGTTGTTCTGGCCTGTAAGAGGAGGATGTTTGTCAGCTTCCAGGTGCTGTTCCATAAGCAGGAGTCAGATGTTTATGAGTGAACGGAGGTCAACATGAAGGCCTCGTGAGTCACTGTGTGTTGAGTCAAGTACAGTGGAGTCATCTGCGCTCTTAATGACCACTTAGTGGAGACAAACAGGCTAAGTGAAAGCACTTGTCTTTGTCACATTAGTCTTTGTCGTCCCAGCGCCTGAATGTCAGAGAGGAATATATCTGAGAAACCTCCTGAGCTTAGTAAGAAACATTTGAAACAAAGAGTTGGTAAAGACATAATGTTCACCTCTTTTAGAGTCGTTTTACCCAGACCTCCCTCCATCTGTTAATAGTGACTGACCTGGAGTCGGTCTTCACATATTTCACTTCAAGACATGAATCTGTCTGGAGGTACAACCTCTAAAGCTTTTGAGTAAAATTCAATCAGATCGTCCTGAAATCTTTGTTCTTTAGTTTCAAATGAAATGAAAATAATAATAACAATAATAGGTCAGTATTGCGCACCACTCTGCAGCTCTTATCATTGATCTGTCTGAGGAGATATTTACTAAGCACATCACAAATTTACATCAAGGGGCAAAATTCTGCAATTCTTCAGTTTAGGAAATCGTTTCCAAGACGAAATGTAAATGAGCGATATAGTAGGCAGGGGAATCTTATTTGAATAGCCTAATAATATCAGCTCAATGAAAAGAGCAGTGACTTGAAGTTATGAAAATGAAGTTAAATATGTCTTACTTTTAATGCGAATTCTGCATGGTTTTGCTGATGGCTTTGTAGTCTGGTTCATACTGGTAAGGTTGAGCACTTTGCGGGTGCTTTGAGATGACAGCAAATGCATCAATATGTATACAAGGTTGATATTTATTCAATATCCTTTATAATGGCTGGACTTTGGGAACATTTTAATGATGGTGTTTTACCATCAGTTTAGTTTAGTGTCAGTTTAGTTGAACTTAAAGGATCTTTGTTGAACTTCAAAACCGGGAGGTTATGACTGGTTCACTGGTTATGACTGATAATGATATATATAAAAAATAAAAGTATCAAAAGGTCATTTCTCAGCAGGTACAACATTTAAGTGGAACTTCATTGAAAGAAAAATGCTAATGCAGTGCTTAACAATAATTATAGGCCTATTAAATTGACATGGTGTCATTTTTCCTAAAGGTAGCCTATATAAACAATTTAATAACTTCATATTCTTCATATTTAAATATGTCTGAAAGTGTCATCCTACCTGTGTCAGTTTGGACTATTTCATCTAGCCACACATGTTTGAATGTTAGGCAGACCTTTTTCTGGGGCGCCTGCTCTGCTTTCTTTTCTCCATGGTAGCCTATAGCTGCTGGAGCTGGGCCCGCCAAGAGGAGCCTAAACAGCGCCGGCCCGAGCTCATGTGGCGCTCTGGGCGAGCTTCACTCCTGGCGCCCGGAGGAGGACAGCGGGGGTGGAGGGGTGCTAACGGAGGCAGAGCGCTAGCAGAGGTACAGAGAGCGCATGTCGAGAAACGGGACGCTGATTGGCCAAGAAGACTCCACACGGCACATCAAAGATCTTATTATTGTGGAGATGGCTCACTCCTATCTCAGAAACACTGGCGCAAAAAAGATTTTTAACCCCTGAAAAAAAATCGTTTGTGCGGTCTGAAAAATGTGCGCGGTCTGAAAAATCTATTGCGCGGCCACTTCGACTGGCCTGCGCCGCCGCAGCTTAGAGGGAACACTGGTCATGAATACTGCACAGTATTATTAAGAAATATCACAAGCATTTTAAAATCAGTTCCAAACTGATTTTTTCTTTTCAACTCAAAATTGTCTGGGAGCCATATGCCGTCACCGGAAGAGCCATATATGGCTCGCGAGCCATAGGTTCCCGACCGCTGACCTAATGGGTCCTTAGACAGAGTAACATAGTTGATGAGCTGGTGAACATAGTGGAGCTGGATGGTCAGGACCCCTGGTCAGGACCCTTGGTCAGGACCAGGGGTCCTGGTCAGGGCCAGGTCAGGACCATAGTCTCATGTTTAGGGAAACATAATTTTGGGCTCAAAATAAGTATAAAACTAAAGTAAAATGCCAACAACGTAACTTAAGTACTTAAAACACGTAACTTCAAGATAACTCAACAACACTTTGGGGAACGAGCACCGGTCTCCTGATTGAAAGTGTTTTTATGTGCAATTACAGTTTAGATGGTGACGTTTATAACACGTTGATTGCTGAACTTAATCTTTGAAATGTAATCTACTCAAGCTGCCTTTGTTTTTTTTTAAAAACTCAATGTGATTTGAGTTAACAATGTTATTCAAAGCTCTGAAGCAGGGACAACACAATGTCAGCCCAATAAAGGACTGAGGGCCGAGACCAGAACCTGGACTCCTCACGGCACCCTGACCTAAAGAACCACCAACAGGTTGGTGACGGTGACCAATAGGAGCACAGATGTGCACATGGAGAGGAGAGAGAGAACAAATGTTGTTGATGCTGTACCCTGGACCTGGACCCTGGACCTGGACCCTGGACCCTGGACCTGGACCTGGACCCTGGACCTGTACCCTGGACCCTGGACCTGGACCTGGACCTGGACCCTGGACCTGTACCCTGGACCCTGGACCTGGACCCTGGACCTGGACCCTGGACCCTGGACCTGGACCTGGACCCTGGACCTGGACCTGGACCCTGGACCTGTACCCTGGACCCTGGACCTGGACCTGGACCCTGGACCTGGACCCTGGACCCTGGACCTGTACCCTGGACCCTGGACCTGGACCTGGACCCTGGACCTGGACCTGTACCTGGACCTAGACCTGGACCTGGACCCTGGACCTGGACCTGGACCCTGGACCCTGGACCTGGACCCTGGATCTGGACCTGTACCTGGACCCTGTACCTGGACCTGTACCTGGACCTGCCCCCCTCACATCCCCCCTGCTAGCTGTGCCTGAGCACAGAGCCTCTTGAGGCTGCTCTCCTGTTGGGGATACACTGCATGTGTGTAGTATCAACACCGTTTGGACCCACGTGTTGGTACTGCGTGTGCAGAATGTAATCCAGCATGACCTTGAACTACCTGCCTGCTGGGAGGAGGCTGATTATTAAAATAATCTTAAAAAACACACTTCAGTGACTTCCAGCTTTGAGATAGTCGGTGACTAACACAGAGGAATGTTAGCAGAGGGAGAACATGGCAGTGAAGCTAAAACATGTTAAACATCGTTGATGATTTAAAAATCAGAGAAGAGCTGATTTACAGCTCCACATTTACCTTCATCATGTATGTGTTGTGCATGGTATTTTATAACAAGCCTGTCACCACCAGCATGTGAACGTGAGCCAACATGCGTCTGAAAGGATTGCGCTGCTCTTGCCCCGGGCGAGAGGATCCTTCACAGGAGCCGAGGCTCCGGCTGTCAGAGGGTTCTGTTCCCAGGGTTGTATCTCTTCAGGGTTCTGTTCCCAGGGTTCTGTTCCCAGGGTTGTGTCTCTTCAGGGTTCTGTTCCCAGGGTTGTATCTCTTCAGGGTTCTGTTCCCAGGGTTCTGTTCCCAGGGTTGTATCTCTTCAGGGTTCTATGTTCCCAGGGTTGTATCTCTTCAGGGTTCTGTTCCCAGGGTTCTGTTCCCAGGGTTGTATCTCTTCAGGGTTCTGTTCCCAGGGTTGTATCTCTTCAGGGTTCTGTTCCCAGGGTTCTGTTCCCAGGGTTGTATCTCTTCAGGGTTCTGTTCCCAGGGTTGTATCTCTTTAGGGTTCTGTTCCCAGGGTTGTATCTCTTCAGGGTTCTATGTTCCTCAGGTGGTAGAACAGAATCCGGAGCAGAGGATGACACAGGAGCCGAAGTGAGGGGAAAAGCACTGGGGTCAGTCCGGGAAGGCCAACGCATCCTCAGGGAGCAGGAGCACAGCAAGGTGTCATGGGTTTCTCTCAGACCACAAGGCTTGAAGCTGGTTGTGTTGCAGGTCCAGGAGGCCTGAAGAGCAGCGACACAAACAGGTTCAGAATGTGAGACCACAAACAGAACGAGCAGGTGGCCTCTATTAAAAGAGCTCCTTGACCTAGACGTCTTCTCAAGCTGCGCGGGTCACTGGGTGAGTACACACAAACAGAAGCTCCTCACTGCTGTGTAGGTGGCCTGAGTATGACAACATGGGAACGGCGCAGCGCTCCACATACCAGGCTGCAGGACCGGCCGGCTCCACTTCACTCATCTGTGCAACCTGACCCGGGTCGGATCGTCCCAGACCATCATTCAGCTTTAATTAATCCTGGAGCTGGAAGCAGTGCTGCACAGGCTCAGGTTGCGTTCCTTTATTCCCCCTGAAGTGCAGCTCCCCAGTGACTGCCCTGCGCTCCATGTGGGCTCCTGCAGACGGAGGCCATGCGTCTGTCATAGAAACATCTCTGAGGGGTGTGCTGTTCTCATTGTTTTGTTTTGCCGCCATCTCTATTAACTGGAATATGTTTGAGCCACGCCGAAGTGGACGTCCACGGTTCACACTAGCGGTGGAGCTGTGAGTCGCATGTTCCTTCACTTCAGCTGCTCCAGTTCCCCACCACGTACACAGAGAGGCCATTTTGAATTGAATCACATTCACAGTAGTTAAAGCAGGCTTGCTTCCGGGTCCGACTCGGAACACTTTGCATGCGGCCCAGTGAGTCTTGGTGAGAAACAGTGACGCTTCATGCTTCACTGAGAGATGATCAGCTGAGTCCTTAACTCCGTCTCATGGCAGGTCTGTTGGACTCCAGCTGTCTTTTCTTTCTTCGTGTCGCTCAAGGACAAAGATGAAGCCAACGGCTCGCTCAGGTTCTAGCTCGGTCCGAACTTTTATTCAACCAACGTGTTTTTGGTCTGACGTTTAGAAACAGCCATCTGTTTTCTACATGTCATAACTTTGGTAGCAAGAGAGACGCACTGATGAGTGACCTCTGTCTGGATCTCTGTGTCTGCATGTGGAGCTGAAAGCAGGTGTTTTCTGTATGCTAGTATATGAATGACTCTGTGTCCATGAAACACCAAAGAAACCCCTGGAACATGTAGCACACCAGTGAACGGCCTTAAGGACCAGACTGAGTCCAGACTGAGTCTAGACTAAGTCCAGACTGAGTCCAGACTGAACCGGAACAATCTGCATGTCGATATGGAATATGACGAGCGGCTGCATCTTCTGTTCTTACTGCAAGAAAAGAACTGCAGTTGCTTTGAAAAAAAGTATTTCAAAATGTTTGGTGAGTTTAGTTTGATGTTTCTGACTGTATGAAATCCTCTAGCGGTTCGTTCTTCCACACTGAAAACATGAGCTGATAACAGTTTACTTACGTTGGCTTGAGTTAGTTGTGTTTGCAGTGCGAGCACACCGCTAAACACAGAGAGCATCTTCAGTACAGAGTCTGAGTAAAACATGCTCAGTCATTCCTGTATGTGGTGTGAGCCTAACTGGGCCGTTGTGTTGCTGGAGCTTTCAAGGATGTTGTGACTGAATATAAACACATTCTGCTTTTGCTTGTTGACCATTGTTAGAGTGAATAAAGACCTACAGGAACAGAGTGGTTGTCCTCTGTAGCTTCAGCTTCTTCATCGTTTGAACCTCTTTTCTCTCAAACCTAAACACCCTCCTGTCTGATTCTCTCTAAAATCGTTTTTTGTGTTTCTAAAAATAGATCCTATTTCTTCAGAGTCCAGTTAGTGACAGAGTGGGCACCGCACATGCAGGTGCAGCTGCTGCTAGCATGCTGCTTACTGTAGCTCAAGGTGCTGTAATGCCACCTCACATGGTTGACCTCAGCACTGCTGATGACCTGAGCGTGCCTCATGTACCATCACCTGTCACCATCACCTGTCACCATTCCAGAAGTAGAGAATACTGGAAACCCAAAGCAGAACCTGTGAAAGCTACAAGCTTCATTGTATTTTATAATGTCCAAAATCCTCCAACTGAGATCTGGGAATGCCGGCAGGGGCAGATGTCCTGACCTGCATGCAGGCAGCATGCAAGCACAGACCCTGTGGGACCCGGTGGGACCACCCAGGACCCCTGGGACCTCGCGGACCTCATGGACCCCCCGGGGCCGACAGAAGGGTTGAGCAGCGGCGTGTCTCCATCAGACAGAGAGGCCATTAGAGATCCTGGGAGGTCGGATCAGGGTGTGTGCTGATTGCAGGGTTCCGGTGACTCGTGTGGTGATCAGGGTTGTCTTGTCAGAGCTTCTGCCCGTGCCTGCCCTCCCTAACATCAGCTGCCAGTAGTAATTGGCCGTGACTGAAGAAGCATGTCGTGTTTGGCAGTCGGCTTGCTTCTCCACTCACTCATCCACTTTGCTCCATAAAACACATGTTGAGTAGCGGCTTAGGAGCAAAGACTGCGTGGACGTCCTCTGACTTTGATAGAAGGCGAGGTCACGCAGGTTTGAGCGACCTCTTCCCAGATCCCATGTCCTCCGCATTATTCATCCCACGCTCACACGCTGTTTGTGCAGCTGATGGCCGTACGCCTGAAAAACATCAGAGCGCCGGGGCTAAACTGAGTTTAAACGGGTACTGAAATAAACATTAATTCAGCCATCATTTCCTTTATGAAGGGTTAACCCATCATTCTGCTAGCGAGTACAAGTTAATGACATCCTTTGGGAAGTGTGGAGGAAAGGATTGATGATGTCCTTCTCCGTTGGGTAAAGAGTTATGGGGAAATAATCAGGTGCAGCCGGTCAGTCCCATCGCGGGATGAGGAGTCCAGTCGGGTAACGACGGAAGGTATAACTCACTCACGCTGATGGAGGAACAAACATGTGGCTTGAAAGGAACTGTGCTCTCAAGAATCCAAAGGGCCCGAGGCGAGGGTTTGATGTAATTATCTGCTCATTATGTCAGCTTGAATGATGAAGAGCAGCCTCTCCCACTGGAGGGTTCTCCTGTCGGTACGGTCACGGTTAGAGAGCCTTCTACAGGAGGTCAAACCAAAGTAGGAAACCAAGGACGACTCGGACTGAAGGTTCCCAGAAGGACTCCATCTCAACTCAGAGTCTACTTACCGGCCTTCGAGCCTCTCACGCGATCTCCCCGCTGATGGAGATGTCTCACTCATGGGAATGGTAGAGGCTCAACCTTCCAGAGGTCAGATAGGGTCAGCGTTCACTGAACGTGGTCGTGTGACGCCGGCTTGTAGACGCTGTAAAGCCTCGTCTGGCTCCTGGGCCACCAGAGGGCGGAGCTTATGCTGCGTTCACAGCAAGCGCGTTGCGAATGTTACTCGCGCCTGAAAGGGGCCGTGGCTTATCTCCGTGGCTTATCTCCGTGGCGAGCGGAGATAAGCCACGGAGATAAGCCACGGAGATAAGCCACGGAGATAAGCCACGCTGATTGGCTTACGCCTCGCGAATTTTACGTCCGAGTTGGAAAATGTGCTTTTTCCCACCACTGGCGTCTGTGCATTGACTCTGCATGTCATCTACTCACGCGTCACTTTCACAACCCCTCTGGTGTGAACGCAGCATCAGAACAACCCAATGCTGAATACGACATTTTTAGGCGACCTAAATGTTACAATTAACTTTGATGAACTAAAAACAGAACTCTAAGATGGACAGTGCCGTGGTAGCGACCTGTCAATCTCAGTAATCCCGCCCTTGGACTCCAGATGGAGCATCATGGACTAAATGAACATCATGCTGGAAGAAGACTTGAGACATGTACTCATGTTTACAAAGTTTACTGAGGAAACAAAATAAAAGAAGTGGGTGTGATCATACGGTCTCTAGTCTCATTTTATTATGGATTATTTTTCCGTGAAAATCTATAAATGTTGAAACTTCTTTCCCCTTGAACATCACAATGCTGTGGCCTTCAGACCTCCCTGCCTCAGCAGGTGGCCGGTGTTTTCCTCCGCGGCCCGGCGGGTTTGGGCAGGTGGGCTCTGCTTTGCCCGGCTGAGAATGGGACCCCCGCTGGGGGCCGCGGCCCCTGCTGCTCAGCCCAGACCTGGATGTTCCTGGAGAGCAGAGGTCCGGGGGACTCCGGCTTCTTGGCACTGTGGCTGCTGCTGTCTGCTCCTGGTCCAGCTCCGGTCAAAGTATACCAGTGTTTCCATTCAAGCAACCACTGCTTCCATTTATTTCACTTCAGTTTGACAATTCAAGTACAGAAACTGACTTGAGTTACACAAAGAGTGTGACCTTGGATTCGCCAAAGTCTTAACCTTCCTCTTGTGTTCGGGTCGACCCGTTTTAGGTTTAAATGCATAAAAGAACCACATATATGTGTTTATTGCATCAAGGCTTTCTGACTTTGTCAGGTTATTTTCAACAAAATAAAAAATAAAAATGTCACTAAATTATAAAATGCTCTGGTTGAAATTATGACCTTTGTGTTGTTAGGGTCGGTTTGACCCAGTTATAAAAATAAGATTTGGTTGTTGTTTGTTGTTTGTTTTATCTTGCAAATCTATATTTTGTGTTATGACTTGTTCTGCTTTTCATTCTGTGTTTGTATTAAAGTTATATTGTTGAAAACAATATTTTTCTTGAAGTAAATATATATGGATCAAAATTGACCCGTAACACCATAGATGTTACTATAGTTAATAATATTAAAATGAAAAAATAAATAAAACAGATGTATTTAAGAGATGTGTTCTAATACCCCTCAGTAATAGTCAGGTAACACAACAACCTTTTATTTATTTATATGATTCTCTTGAAGTTCATTTGACCATTTCTTTAATTTAAATCGAGGTATCCTGACAAAGAAAAGGCCCAAAAATATTAAAACAATATGTTCATGGATAAGGAAGCCTAACAAGGTCACCAAGAGATGAGAAACACATTGGATGATAGATAATAGTTTTTAGTGTATTTTACAGATGATTTAAGACATTGGTCAAAACCGACCCGCTAACACAAGAGATGTTAACTGAAAGCTAACACAAGAGATGCTAACAGAAAGCTAACACAAGGGTTGCTAACAGAAAGCTAACACAAGAGATGCTAACAGAAAGATAACACAAGAGATGCTAACACAAGAGATGCTAACAGAAAGCTAACACAAGAGATGCTAACAGAAAGATAACACAATAGATGCTAACACAAGAGATGCTAACAGAAAGCTAACACAGAGATGCTAGCAGAAAGCTATGTTTCATGTAAACGTCTCATACTCTGAATAAGATGAGGAAGCAGTCCCTTCACCTCCTCCTCACATGGACACATAACTTCATGAACACCAAAAAGGTCTTGAAAAAGTTACGTGCCTGAAAAAGATAGTTGGAGACGAGAGAAGAGAACTTGTTGAAAAGACGAGGAGGATGAAGGTGACCCCGATGTGATGTGAAGGAAACTCCACCGTGGCGGAAGGTCAAAGGTCAGGAGGTGTCGGGTATGTTTGGGTTATGTTTCCCCGGCTTTGTTCCCAAGTGTGTTTGGTTCATCCTGCCGCAGACGCAGCTCACTGAGCAGGTTGGCCTGGACAAAGCTCCAGAGGGTCCAGGTCCAGAGGGTCCAGGTCCAGGGGGTCCAGGTCCAGGGGGTCCAGGTCCAGAGGGTCCAGGTCCAGGGGGTCCAGGTCCAGGGGGTCCAGGTCCAGAGGGTCCAGGTCCAGAGGGTCCAGGTCCAGGGGGTCCAGGTCCAGAGGGTCCAGGTCCAGGGGGTCCAGGTCCAGGGGGTCCAGGTCACCCCCGGTGCCCCTCTGAGCTGCTGTCTCCCGCCCCGCTGCCCCTGCAACCTCTCCACCCATCGGACAGCCGTTCCAGCTGAGAGGACTCCCTGGCCGGTGGAGGGTGGCGGGTCCGTGGGCTCCAGCAGCCCATACAAGGAGCTGCAGCCTCCAGAGGCTTTCATCTTGTGTTCTTGGCTTGGGGGGCTGTGGGGTGCTTTAGTGGAGGAGGGGGGTCCTGTCTGCAAGGCCAGACCCAGCAGAGGGTTTAAAGGCTGGACGGGAGTCTAACTTGAGTCCCAGCCCATCTTGATAAGTCCCACAGGATGGAGCCTCTTATGTCTGCTTTGTCACAGAGTATTATGTATTTATACACATGTTGTTTTTGCACACGAACACAGATTAAGTCAGTTTGGTGAAAGTCAGACATCTTAGGAAACATAAACATAAGATATTTATTTTAGAGTGGAGGCATCTTCTTCAAAATGACATAAAACACATTTTATTACTCACATTTCGTCTTATGCATGAGAAGACTTGAAATATTGAATACATTTACACACATGTTTTTGGGGAATTAAAACGAATTATACAGTCATATACAATCAACTTATTATGCAATTATTATAAGAAGCATTTGGGAAATAAGATATGAAAGTGATATGAATGTTCCATCATGCTGGTGTCTAAGAAGTCCTTTTGTCTTCACTGAAGTAAACATGTAGGGAGACACACACACACACACACACACACACACACACACACACACACACACACACTGGACGTGAAGCTCCAGTCGGTCCACACCTGTCCCGCAGCAGGACGCTCGGCTCGGCTCGGCTCGGCTCGGCTCCTCTCTGACAGACCGGTAGTCCGCTCCGCTCCGGGTCCAGGTCTGCGCCCCTCTCGTGATGGCTCCCGACGGGAGGAGGAGCCCCGCGCCCGGCGCTGCGCCGCCTTTCCCCGGGAGGTAACGAGGACCCGACGCACAGCTCCGCGGACCTCCCCGAGTGCGCGTGGATTATCCGGCGTCTCCTCACGCGCGTCCATGACCGGGAGCGCGAGCCCCGGCGGCCGAGGTAAGCCGGGACGAGTCCCCTGATCCACAGTTATGGTCTCACCTGGGACCAGGTCCACAGGCTCTGACCTGGGACCAGGTCCACATCGGACATGGAGACGTATGCTGCATTGTGGGTTGGCTTCATCACTTAAAGGACTTCACTTTGATGACGGACAGACACAGAATTATGGAGGAAATAGTCAACATGTCCGTCTGGCTCACGCTGTGTTATTAGTCTGTAGAGCGCGTGCGTGAGCTATCAATGTGTGGGTTATGTATTAGTCTTTAAAAAGTACAGTTAAATCATTCTGTGTGCAAAAAAAATTACAAATGTACAAATTATTAAATATAATATAGTGATATAGTTTTTTTTCTCACTAGCATTCTTGATTTTGTATGATATTATTGTTATATATCTATATCCATATATATATATATATATATATATATATATATATATATATACATATATATATATATATATATATATATATATATACTATTATATGATATTATTATATATATAATGTATGATATTATTATTGTATATATATATATATATATATATATAATATCATACAATATAATATATATAATATTGTATGATAGTATATAAATATATATATATATATATCATACAATATAATATATATATATATATATATATATATATACTATTATATGATATTATTATATATATAATGTATGATATTATTATTATATATATATATATATATATATATATAATATCATACAATATAATATATATAATATTGTATGATTGTATATAAATATATATATATATATATATATCATACAATATAATATATATATATATATATATATATATATATATATATTGACAGCATAAAGCTGAGGGACAAGCACGTTGCTTCTTTTTACTCATATTCAGAGATGAAATATTCAATGATGTCGCTTATCGGTTATCTGTTGGTTGTGTTAGGGAATGTTGTAAATATAGTTTATTGATGAGAATACTGATATGAAGGAGCAGGCTGAGGACCTCATTGATGTGCTGAGCTGCTGGTCCAAGTCTCTATTGGAGGCGCTGCGATGTGTTGAGGCAACGTTTAACAGTCACAATCTCTTGGCCAAGAGTGTTACACAGGGAGGAATGTGACTTCATGCTTTCACCTGATAAGCTGCATGTGGACAGAGGTTACAAGAGGGACGCGTGGACCGTCCTGCAGGGCTACACATGCTACATGCTACATGCTACTGTAATATCAATGCATGATGGAATACCATGTGTTTATTAAGCAGGTTCATATGAGCTCCCAGCTAGGCACTTCCAGGAGCTGTTTATCCCTTCAGTGTTTTAGTTCATTGTTTTGGTTTCATACGCAGCAAATATATGACACAAGCATTACAGTTAAAGCTCCTTTTGGCAGCAAACACATGTGATGAATCCACTCTGCATCATGTGTCCAACAACACACAGCAGCTCAAAGACCATCGGCTCTGAAATACCACAAAGAGTCTCAAGGTCGTGGAAATACCAAACTGTCACAGCGCTGCTGGAGCCGGTCGGAGCGCCGCTAAATGCTCCATCTGTCCAGCAAACTGAGCCACGTCAGGTCTACTGAACTAAGGACTGAAGCGTCAATTGAAATTGATTTGGAACAGTGAACCTGGAAATACCCAGTTTATGTTGGTATCAAACCATCAAGGCTGCTTTAAGTGCTTACAAGCAGCCCAGTCGCCAGGAAACAATGCTGCATTGTATGTTTTTGCATTCAGTCAGAGTGAGTGACTGTGTGAAGCTAAAAGGCCACTCTGACTTTACACTATGTTACACATGTTACATAGTGTACATAGTGTTACACATGTTACATAGTGTTACACTATGTACACTATGTAACATGTGTAACATGTGTAACACTATGTTACATAGTGTACATAGTGTTACACATGTTACATAGTGTTACACTATGTACACTATGTAACATGTGTAACATGTGTAACACTATGTTACATAGTGTACATAGTGTAACACTATGTACACTATGTAACATGTGTAATACTATGTTACATAGTGTTACACATGTTACATAGTGTTACACATGTTACATAGTGTTACACATGTTACATAGTGTTACACATGTTACATAGTGTACATAGTGTAACACTAAAGTCTGCTCAGGCTTTTTTCCTTTATTTGCGCTAGTGATGTTGTGACGGTTGTTACGTTGTGAAAAGTATTCGTAGAACCCCGTGTGCTCATGGCAGAGAAGAAATACAGGAAAATCAAAGAGTTATGATTAACGGTTTAATTAAAGTTCAAATGGTGATACAGAGTACATGTACTCAGCTGAGGGTCTCCGAGCTTCCGCTCCACAGACCGTTCCTGTCTCGCTTCAGCTCAAAGACCTCGAACAGGAATCTACAATCTGGTTTTAACATCCCAGCTCATTCGCCTCATTGGTTCAAATCTACGGCATGCGATTGGCTAAAAGTCCCACAGGGGCGGAGTCTCTCTTTGGCACAGGTTTTGAAGATGGCTCCATAACATTCATGTTTTCCGGTACCTGAAGTCCTCACTCCGCCCTCCTGTGTTTGCTAACGCAATATTTGACCTAGAAGGAATTGTTATTCAGTTCTATACGTTACAACTTATGAGAATCTTACTTGAGCCTACAGTCATCCTTCCCCAGAAACCTTTCATCTCGACTGGCTCGAATCCCCCTCCAGTTCCTTATCTCGTGTCATAAACCACAGGTGGTCCATTCTCTTTGTTCCTTAAGACCAAATGCTCCTTTGTAAAACCCTCAACCACTGTCTGTGTGTAAATGACCTCTGAACTCTGCAGCACAGAGTTCATGTGACCTCAGCAAACTAGTGACTCTGTGACCTGATCGACAATAATCTATCTTAAGCATTGCAATGTACACATGGACATCATTACACAGTAATAAAATGACCTTAATATGCATACAATCACAAATCCTTCATAATAATATCCCTTATTAATTATCATCTTTCATGCATTGTAATCTACACATAAACAACTCATTTTACATAGATGTGCAAGTCCACATGTGACAAACTAAGCTTAAAAAACACTACAATTCCCTCTCTTCATACTATTCCATAGTATAAACATCTGTAACAACTCTTTATTCATCTCCCACAGAACATACATATTAATACATTCTTGTGTCATAAACCTGTGGATGAAAAAATTCCCTCCCTCTCTAAACCGAATAAAATATACGGTTTCAATAACGCAAAATATATCAGTGTGGTTCTATTCATCACACAGGCAAAAATCTTAAAATCAGGAACATTTATGTGTCTTCTATGTCTGCATCTCTGTGTACGTGTGTGTGTGTCTCTAATGTTCTCGGGGGTGTTGGTGCATGTCTCACTGTGCATGTCATGTAAGCCCTGAAACCCTTCGCTCCTCTTCAGACATCTCCAATTTTAGTCTCTCCTTACAGTCAGTCCCTCTCGCACTTCTCCATCGTCTCCCTCCGGTCTCTGTCGACTCGTTCATCTGACTCCATGTTTCTTGCTCCCACCATCTCCAGCTCCGGCAGTCTCCATCTCCAGTTATCTCGAAAACAGATCAGAACAACAGGTTCAATCACTGCATCATGATCATTTAAACTCAAACCTCAGTGTGTTGTTCTATTACTAAAGTGGTACGATACTCCCTCATACTACCTGCTCCCAGTGGGTTGCAGCTCTCTGATGTGACACCTGGAGTCTCTGGTCTGACGGTGAAGCCTTCTCATACTGGAGGTCGGTGATGAAGTGACGGTGTGGCTGTAGAAAGAACTCAAACGCACGGAGAGGTCTCCGAGCTGGGCTCCGCTTCACAGGATATCATTTTATAATACTCTGGGGGTTAGGCTGAGTGGAACAAGGTAACACCTGATCTCTGCTCCTCTACTTCCACCTCAGGAACCATCAGCGGCATCATCAACCGCTGGTCCTCCCTGGTCAGAGCTTGTTCTTAAACAGCCCAAGCATGCATCTGAACCGCTCAGGATCATTTTCAGGGTTTAGTGCAAACGGCACCGTTGCCAACTGCCGCCGTCCCCTCCTGGTCAGATTCGCCCTCAGCGGTTGGTCCTGCTGCACAGGATCTCTGGCTCAGGGAATCAATCACATGTTGATACAGTCCTTCATTAATCACTTCTCACAGTTCCTTTCTCATCATTTCCCAACCCTAAAAAATATGCACAAGTGTTTCTCAAAAGTATCAGTAGTATTATGTGTCAAACGATATTACTTGGTATTTGTTGTGGCCTCTCTGGAGGGCGTGTGAAGCGACTCCAAACAGCCCTATTCCAGTGTCCACTTTAACCCCAAATCATTTGTTGACCCGTGTGTTTATGCTAAAATGTGTCATGTCAGGTGGTGTATAATATTACACAATATGAACTCAGCGCAAGAGAGCTCATCATATTTACCATTAATATTTACAAGATCATATCAAACCTCTTTTGTGCAAACACTCAACCTTACCAGTCACCTGGTTCCACTGATGACACGTTCTCATCAGCTGGTGTCTGGTTGGCTCCTGTAAGACAAAAAGCTCAAACCCGATTGGTTAATTTAAAAAAATTCCCCAGAGTTTGATCTCGCTCGATATTTTAGCTAATAAGGACTTCATCATCTGATTAGCTCTCTCGACTACCCTGGAATGGTGGGTCATAGTCTGCTCCGTGTGACTATGTAATTTCTAAATATGTCCCTCTCATGTACGTGTTTGAATGCAAAATGTGTGTGCATGTGCCATTGTCAGACCTCATCCTTCTTGGAAACCTGTCTCATTGGCCCAGACATCTTGAAAGAATCAGGTGCTAACTTTGGCTTGTATAAGGAAATGTGAATGTAGAAGTAAAATAATAAACCATCTGTGTCTAACGTGCAAATGTGGTGTAATTGGAAGAATACAGTTGGTTAAGGTTATGGGGAGAAAATACTTCACACAACAAATCCACTGCAACCGACCTGAACAAAGGAAAAAACAATCTCACACTGCGATAAAACTGGCAAAAAGGAACACAATATCACACTGCAACTGGATGTTCATGCATGCTAGTATAATGAAGTTATGAAACTACAATTCTGTTAAAAATGAAAAAAAATATTAATTTGCCAAAATGTTATTAATATACAAACTATCATTAATATCCTCTGTCTATTCTTCATCAATGATATAATGTGAAAAAAAATGTAATCTCACTATGGATGCTGTGTTTAAAAGTGTGTGTGAAAACAATTTAATGTCAGTTCTTGTCATTGTAATACCCCAACTAACCTCAGTGACTAACTGTGGTAGTATCCTAACTTTACCTCAGTGACTAACTGTGGTAGTATCCTAACTTTACCTCAGTAACTACCTGTGGTAGTATCCTAACTTTACCTCAGTAACTAACTGTGGTAGTATCCTAACTTTACCTCAGTGACTAACTGTGGTAGTATCCTAACTTTACCTCAGTGACTAACTATGGTAGTATCCTAACTTTACCTCAGTGACTAACTGTGGTAGTATCCTAACTTTACCTCAGTGACTAACTATGGTAGTATCCTAACTTTACCTCAGTGACTAACTGTGGTAGTATCCTAACTTTACCTCAGTAACTACCTGTGGTAGTATCCTAACTTTACCTCAGTAACTAACTGTGGTAGTATCCTAACTTTACCTCAGTGACTAACTGTGGTAGTATCCTAACTTTACCTCAGTGACTAACTATGGTAGTATCCTAACTTTACCTCAGTGACTAACTGTGGTAGTATCCTAACTTTACCTCAGTGACTAACTATGGTAGTATCCTAACTTTACCTCAGTGACTAACTGTGGTAGTATCCTAACTTTACCTCAGTGACTAACTGTGGTAGTATCCTAACTTTACCTCAGTGACTAACTATGGTAGTATCCTAACTTTACCTCAGTGACTAACTATGGTAGTATCCTAACTTTACCTCAGTGACTAACTGTGGTAGTATCCTAACTTTACCTCAGTGACTAACTGTGGTAGTATCCTAACTTTACCTCAGTGACTAACTGTGGTAGTATCCTAACTTTACCTCAGTGACTAACTGTGGTAGTATCCTAACTTTACCTCAGTGACTAACTGTGGTAGTATCCTAACTTTACCTCAGTGACTAACTGTGGTAGTATCCTAACTTTACCTCAGTGACTAACTGTGGTAGTATCCTAACTTTACCTCAGTGACTAAGTGTTACTTACTTTTCCTTCTCTCCATGTGCTCCCCACGTTTTTTCCCTTTTTTTCTTCTTTTCTTTTTTCTCTTTCCCACGACCAGCGTTTCTTCAGTTCACCAACTTCTGTAGTCCTTTTGCAAACTTATGTTTGCTCAGCTCCACCTTATTGTGTTTCTCTAATCCTGAGTTTGTCCGGCCTTGTCCAAATCGCTATCCCCTGCCATGAGCCGCAACAAAGTCCACGTCGGGGTCACCAATTGAAAAGTATTCGTAGAACCCCGTGTGCTCATGGCAGAGAAGAAATACAGGAAAATCAAAGAGTTATGATTAACGGTTTAATTAAAGTTCAAATGGTGATACAGAGTACATGTACTCAGCTGAGGGTCTCCGAGCTTCCGCTCCACAGACCGTTCCTGTCTCGCTTCAGCTCAAAGACCTCGAACAGGAATCTACAATCTGGTTTTAACATCCCAGCTCATTCGCCTCATTGGTTCAAATCTACGGCATGCGATTGGCTAAAAGTCCCACAGGGGCGGAGTCTCTCTTTGGCGCAGGTTTTGAAGATGGCTCCATAACATTCATGTTTTCCGGTACCTGAAGTCCTCACTCCGCCCTCCTGTGTTTGCTAACGCAATATTTGACCTAGAAGGAATTGTTATTCAGTTCTATACGTTACAACTTATGAGAATCTTACTTGAGCCTACAGTCATCCTTCCCCAGAAACCTTTCATCTCGACTGGCTCGAATCCCCCTCCAGTTCCTTATCTCGTGTCATAAACCACAGGTGGTCCATTCTCTTTGTTCCTTAAGACCAAATGCTCCTTTGTAAAACCCTCAACCACTGTCTGTGTGTAAATGACCTCTGAACTCTGCAGCACAGAGTTCATGTGACCTCAGCAAACTAGTGACTCTGTGACCTGATCGACAATAATCTATCTTAAGCATTGCAATGTACACATGGACATCATTACACAGTAATAAAATGACCTTAATATGCATACAATCACAAATCCTTCATAATAATATCCCTTATTAATTATCATATTTCATGCATTGTAATCTACACATAAACAACTCATTTTACATAGATGTGCAAGTCCACATGTGACAAACTAAGCTTAAAAAACACTACAGTTGTTACATTATTTTTTGAACTCAAACCATGAACTCTTTTCCAACCTGAACCAAGTAGTTCGGTTGCCAAACCTAACCAATGGTTTCACTGCGTTAACCATGTGGCATTGTGCATTTCTGCAAGCGTGATACGAGACTGATATGAAATGTATTCATGAAACATATTTTGGGTTCAGAAGCGTTGATGTTCGGGGCATCCGAGGTTTGCAGAAATCTCTTATCCCATCGGCTCTCGGCCTGAGAACAGATCAGCCTCTTGGTCAAAGTATAACATATAGAACCGGGCCATTGGGTCGTTTCGTGGGAGAGACTCTACGGGGAAGTGACAACCTTTGGTTTCACCAGGCGAAGTTCTCTAGAACAGACCATAATGTTAGTTAGTGGGAAAACTGGGCAGTGATGGGTGGTATCCGGAAGAGTTATGCTGCAAACATATAGCACATTGTAGCTGCGAGCAGCTACAATGTGCTAATGATCAGCAAAGTTTGGCAGGCATAGAAACTAGAAACGCTGCTGTGGGCCGTTAACACAGTCCTCCAATCAGACAGATCATTCAGGCTTCTGGCTGCTTTTAAAGACCTACAACAGACAGAAGGGAATCCTTTGTTTGTTCAGTATTGTCTGGTTATATGGAGAGCTGCTGTGGCTGGTTGGTCTTTTGTATTCTCAAGGACAATTTAGGATGTAAAACATGTCGATGAAGACAGTTCCCAGTGATGGTGGAAATCCTACGTCCACCCGACGTGACCTTTCCTGCTTTTGCTCTGAGAAAACATGAGGCTTCTGTCATATGCACTGAATGTGCTGTAACTCCCCTTTTCTCCCTGTTTCCTCCTGATCTGATGTGAGGTCCTGGGACAGGGATGTCGTATGTGTACAGATTGTAAAGCCCTCCGAGGATAATTTTCATTTGTGATTCTGGGCTATACAATATAAACTCAATTCAAAACGTAGTCCACAAACGACGCTGCCACTGGTCCTGGTGGACCTAGATGCCCTGGCTGTGTAAAAGTATTGTGACTTAAAACCATGTGTGTGCTCCGTACTGGTGGAGTAACGTGCACCATTTTCTGTTTCCTTCCATTTCCCTGGCTGTAAAATATTATTCTGAATAATTCGGAAGCAACCCCAACCCCCCCCCAAAAAGTAGGCTTCAGAGTTGGATGTGCAGATGCCCATAAACAGCTTCCCGTGAGCAGATACACTGATACAGGACGGGCGCTGGTATGTGACTGTAAGCTAACACTCTGGTCTGTTGTTGGAGCGCCACTGTGTCCGCTGTGTAGTACTTCAGCTCTCGTAGAATGTGAAAGCAGCTACTGGTGTCTGTGGTTCTGTGCCATTTGTGTTTCGCTAAATAATGTGGAAAGTTTCATGTGGAAGTGAAGGATATTCTTGTAAATATGGCGTAAGTTCAGTTTTTCAAACATAAGAGGGATGGCACTAGTTAATTAAAATAAATGTGCTATTCACTCACATTTACAACCATCCTGCCTGTGTACAAAAACAAAACAAAACTTATTTTTGGAAATGGCTCCACTGCTATGGGAAATCACACCAAGAGAAAGGAGCATGCTCCTCCATCCTGGTGCAACATCTGCTCGGTCACGCTCAACGCTGCAAAATCAAAGCAGCTCCCACTTCATTTATAAAAGTTCAATTTATAGAAAATGTCCTCTGGACATCTATGAAGAGGTTCACACAGGGATGCTGTCTCCGCCGTCTCTGAACGCATGAACATGGATGGTATGCATTTTGTTCCAAAGCACGTTTGATTGGACGCCAGTGTTCTTGCAAAGTTTTCGGGAAATCCAACAGACTTCAGGGGGCTTTGTGTACAGCGATTACATTTTGGCCACAACAGACTTCCTGACTTGCTTTAGTTGCCATTATTAAATACTTGAAAGTGGATAAGAGATGATAGTTTCATCCTTCACACGTCAGTTACATTCCAAGAGTAAAATGTTTTTACTAGGGCTGGGCACGCTAACGCGTTATAAATGCGTTAACGCAGCAATCCATTAACACCGACAATCATTTCATCATGCATTAACTGCATGTTTGTTTTCTTGCATTGGGAGGCTTAATGTTACAGCATTGATGCAGCAACCAGCATCCTGTAACACAACTACTGACATCCTGTAACACAACTACTGACATCCTGTAACACAACTACTGACATCCTGTAACACAACTACTGACATCCTGTAACACAACTACTGACATCCTGTAACAGTTATCTACTGAGACTACTGACATCCTGTAACAGTTATCTACTGAGACTACTGACATCCTGTAACAGTTATCTACTGAGACTACTGACATCCTGTAACAGTTATCTACTGAGACTACTGACATCCTGTAACACAGTTATCTACTGAGACTACTGACATGCTGTAACACAGTTATCTACTGAGACTACTGACATCCTGTAACAGTTATCTACTGAGACTACTGACATCCTGTAACACAGTTATCTACTGAGACTACTGACATCCTGTAACAGTTATCTACTGAGACTACTGACATCCTGTAACACAGTTATCTACTGAGACTACTGACATCCTGTAACACAGTTATCTACTGAGACTACTGACATCCTGTAACACCGTTATCTACTGAGACTACTGACATCCTGTAACAGTTATCTACTGAGACTACTGACATCCTGTAACACAGTTATCTACTGAGACTACTGACATGCTGTAACACAGTTATCTACTGAGACTACTGCCATCCTGTAACACAGTTATCTACTGAGACTACTGACATCCTGTAACAGTTATCTACTGAGACTACTGACATCCTGTAACAGTTATCTACTGAGACTACTGACATCCTGTAACAGTTATCTACTGAGACTACTGACATCCTGTAACTGTTATCTACTGAGACTACTGACATCCTGTAACAGTTATCTACTGAGACTACTGACATCCTGTAACACAGTTATCTACTGAGACTACTGACATCCTGTAACACAGTTATCTACTGAGACTACTGACATCCTGTAACACAGTTATCTACTGAGACTACTGACATCCTGTAACACAGTTATCTACTGAGACTACTGACATCCTGTAACACAGTTATCTACTGAGACTACTGACATCCTGTAACACAGTTATCTACTGAGACTACTGACATCCTGTAACAGTTATCTACTGAGACTACTGACATCCTGTAACAGTTATTTACTGAGACTACTGACATCCTGTAACACAGTTATCTACTGAGACTACTGACATCCTGTAACAGTTATCTACTGAGACTACTGACATCCTGTAACAGTTATCTACTGAGACTACTGACATCCTGTAACAGTTATCTACTGAGACTACTGACATCCTGTAACAGTTATCTACTGAGACTACTGACATCCTGTAACAGTTATCTACTGAGACTACTGACATCCTGTAACACAGTTATCTACTGAGACTACTGACATGCTGTAACACAGTTATCTACTGAGACTACTGACATCCTGTAACAGTTATTTACTGAGACTACTGACATCCTGTAACACAGTTATCTACTGAGACTACTGACATGCTGTAACACAGTTATCTACTGAGACTACTGACATCCTGTAACAGTTATTTACTGAGACTACTGACATCCTGTAACACAGTTATCTACTGAGACTACTGACATCCTGTAACACAGTTATCTACTGAGACTACTGACATCCTGTAACACAGTTATCTACTGAGACTACTGACATGCTGTAACACAGTTATCTACTGAGACTACTGACATCCTGTAACACAGTTATCTACTGAGACTACTGACATCCTGTAACACAGTTATCTACTGAGACTACTGACATCCTGTAACAGTTATCTACTGAGACTACTGACATCCTGTAACAGTTATTTACTGAGACTACTGACATCCTGTAACACAGTTATCTACTGAGACTACTGACATCCTGTAACACAGTTATCTACTGAGACTACTGACATCCTGTAACACAGTTATCTACTGAGACTACTGACATCCTGTAACAGTTATCTACTGAGACTACTGACATCCTGTAACAGTTATCTACTGAGACTACTGACATGCTGTAACACAGTTATCTACTGAGACTACTGACATCCTGTAACACAGTTATCTACTGAGACTACTGACATCCTGTAACAGTTATCTACTGAGACTACTGACATCCTGTAACAGTTATCTACTGAGACTACTGACATCCTGTAACAGTTATCTACTGAGACTACTGACATCCTGTAACACAGTTATCTACTGAGACTACTGACATCCTGTAACACAGTTATCTACTGAGACTACTGACATCCTGTAACACAGTTATCTACTGAGACTACTGACATCCTGTAACACAGTTATCTACTGAGACTACTGACATCCTGTAACAGTTATCTACTGAGACTACTGACATCCTGTAACACAGTTATCTACTGAGACTACTGACATCCTGTAACACAGTTATCTACTGAGACTACTGACATCCTGTAACAGTTATCTACTGAGACTACTGACATCCTGTAACACAGTTATCTACTGAGACTACTGACATCCTGTAACAGTTATCTACTGAGACTACTGACATCCTGTAACACAGTTATCTACTGAGACTACTGACATCCTGTAACACAGTTATCTACTGAGACTACTGACATCCTGTAACAGTTATCTACTGAGACTACTGACATCCTGTAACACAGTTATCTACTGAGACTACTGACATCCTGTAACACAGTTATCTACTGAGACTACTGACATCCTG